>NC_053025.1:517132916-517396782 GCF_003073215.2 Triticum urartu | reverse complement strand
ATTTTTTCACGAATGGTCATTGAAGAGTTTATGTAAAAAAAAATTCGAAATGTTCTGAATAAATGTCCCAACTCTGGGAGAAATAACTTGCACAAAGACAATAACTGTCTCAAAATTTTCTTACGTGTAGTCAATGAAACCCGCTCAAAGACAATAACTAGTCACCTAGGATGTGCATACGAACTACCAGCCAGCAATATGTTATTTATCCTAGCTAAGCAAGAGAAACTCAAGCATGCTTCGAGTCTAAATCTTCACGTTATTTACGTTGAGCCCATACCCTAGTTAGGCATGCTTCGAGTCTAAATCTTCATGTTTCTGATGGCTGATAACATCTCAATCGTCACAAAAAAAACAGGTTAATTAGCTGACAGATGACAACTGTAATAACTACTCCCTCCGTAAAGAAATATAAAGGCATTTAGTTTAGATCACTAAAATAGTGATCTAAACGCTCTTATATTAGTTTACAGAGGGAGTACATAAAGAGCAGAAATTATACCATACTAGAGAAATAGTTCAATTGTTGGTCTAGAAAGATTCTCGACACACATTTACATGGAGCAAATGTTCCAAAAAGAAAATGCTAAATTCTCCGGAAGAAAAACATTCCAAGCAAAGATGCAAAGTTTAATGTTGATTATTTGGCGGCTGGAATGAATTCTAAAACAGAGTAACAGTACAACATCTGGAATTGTCTCCGGTTCTACAGATTCTGTAACTTAACATGACAACACAAAGGCAACATGGAAGCCATGGCACTTCCAATCTCATCAGTTGGTTTGTATATAAGTCCATCATGGCTCGCTAGGTGGGGGTGGTGGTGGAGGTAAAAGAAGTGCAAGGCGCTGCTTGTATCTCTCGATCCGGACTTGCCGCTCCTTGCGCAATCTGCCAAACAAAATTACGTTAAAATGAAAGACTAACTCAAAATCCAGCCAAGATCATATTGGCATGCTCACATTTTTAATGCATGCTTGAGAGCTTGCCAATACAACAAGCTGACAGATCTGAACATGGAAAAAGGCACACCTAATTATCAAACTTAATGACAACTCACCAAAGACAAAAATGATTACATTGGTCACATTTTGAAAAACATTACTGTCTGCACATTATTATTGGCCTAATCTTCTACTGGTGATTGATTCAACCTCTAGTAAAAAGACAGAAGAGGTCTGGGAGAAGTACATACTTGGCACGTATATTTTTTGCACGAGTTACATGCTCCCTCAACAAGTCAGCCGCAGTATATTCAGCAGCAGTATCATTCTGCGCAATAAAACATCAAATATAATGGTATCAGTCTAAACACCCCAACTAGTGTTTTTGGTGATAGAAAAATAAGATAAGAGGTAAAATTAACCAAAGCAGGGTAAACATACTGGGTAATAAAAGGTCATAAAACAAGTAAATTCCATCCTAAAGTCGCATTTTAAAATTGATCCTTTATCCATTTCGTCTCAACAAATGAGAAATAATCTACGGAATTTAACATATTTTGGTAAGGTACAACAGATGTGCCCAATCTTGCCAACAGGTTAGGTGTGGAATGTTTAGCTAGATGCTATTTAATGCAATGCTCACCAACCCAATTTAAACCTTCAACATGAGCAAATGAGACACAAGTTTCACTTTCCAGAACAGACAAATAATGGACCCATAATAAGGATTAAAAGCAATCACAAGCAACAGTTAGCATATGCAGGATATAAGGCTTCAAACACTTATATAAACGGAAAAAAGGTAAAGGGTACGGAATGAATGAAACACTGCTCATCCACATTACATTGGTCAATACTCTGTCCATCGCGTCTCTGGTGCTCAGGGCGTTCCTTTCTTGGGCATATCTCTGCAAATTGTGAGGGGATTAATACTGCCAAATATTTCTAGAAGCCTAAGATACAGATTTCTAAAGTGAATGCCAATCAGTCCATGAAAGGAAGGATATATGAGCACAGCAAGTAAGGAAATGTTCAAGGATCTTTGATATGGAGGAAAAAACAGATTTATACATCTCAATGTAATTTCAGGGCGGATCGTCAGCATTTGATTTGGCAACCCAAAATGAATAGGCAACAGGCTCCTACAGAGAACCAAATCGTGGGGTTCCGGAAAGAAATGAGCTCCTCCAGCACACCACCACCACCACAAAGCTTGGAAGCCATGGCCATCTTTCCTGTGACACCCTACCAATTCATCCCTAGGCCTTTCAACCAGCTTCACAGGAACTTCAGGGTACTGCCCTTCAACCAGCTCATTGATTTCTTCAGGTCTTACATCTATAAAGCTATGCCTTTGATGATAACTTATGAACCAGGTATGGATCAGAATGCTACTCTTTTCTGCAAGAAACTGCAGTTCTTGTTTGTTGCTCATGCTCTGAAAACTACCTGGCCGACACTGGTCCCTCTGAACATAATGGAAGTGGTTAGAGTTGACCAAATGAATTGGAACACTGCCTTTGCTACTCTATCATACTCTGATGAAGCTTGTCATGAATTAGATACCAAACCTGTTGCTACAGATATAGTCTGATAGCCTGGGGAATGATATTGTAATGAGTGACACCACTGCAATGATCTCTGACAGACCCACCGCAAACAAGGGGCGCAAGACTAAGATAGTTGCTGAAATTATCACTACCCAGCTTCGTCGTAGTGACCGGGGGAACAAGTACGACGGATTCAAGGCCCCTCCCTGGCAGAGACTCGCACCACCAAAAGCAAAGTCAATCCTAGGATGATCCCAGCTGCTCCAAACCAGGCCAACACCACCTCTGCTGCTGCTCCCATCGCCAAGACGGCAGCGATCCTACCCCGCTTCCAGTACTCCAACACATTGGGACTGTCAGATGTGGGATTCCAGACGAAGAGCTCTCCACTTCCAAGTTGACGGCTGAGCCGCCGGAAGAGACTTCTTCCTCCTCCACTACATAATCATCCATGTCTGGTAAGAAACAATGGAAGGTGCTTGTTTGGAATGTGCGCGGAATAAATTCAGATGATAAGCTACTAGCTATAAGAAACGCCATTTCTATCAGTGGTTGTGATGTAATATGTTTGCAAGAGACCAAGCATATGCACTTTGATTTGAACTTCATCAAGATCTTTGTCCCCGAAAATTCGATAAATTTGCTTCCGTGTGGAATAGTTCAGTCTGTGATGGAGTAACTACTTTCTCTGATATTTTTGCACTGGGTATTGAATTTACTTCTAAGTTATCTGGAAATGTTTGGAAGCTTTTCAATATATATGGCCCATGTCGTGGCGAAGACAGGAATTCTTTCGCTTCTTGGCTTTATGACCTAAACATCCAGAACTCCTCTTGGGCGATTTTAATTTCATAAGATCCGTAAGTAACAGGAATAAACCTGGAGGAGACCTAAATGATATCATGTTATCCAATGACGTAATCCGC
Organism: Triticum urartu; assembly: GCF_003073215.2. Taxonomy (NCBI): domain Eukaryota; kingdom Viridiplantae; phylum Streptophyta; class Magnoliopsida; order Poales; family Poaceae; genus Triticum; species Triticum urartu. The sequence continues at coordinate 517,393,362 of NC_053025.1, read as the reverse complement.
AGTCAGGCACTAGTTGAAATTCCCCTAAAAGGGCACTCATTCACCTGGAGCAATATGCAAGAGGATCCCTTGCTGGAACAACTTGATTGGGTTTTCTCTTCGAGTAATTGGACTCTCTCGTATCCAAACACTACGGCGATGGCTCTAGGAAAACCTGTCTCCGATGGGCTCGAAGACCTACGGCCACTATCTACCCCAGAGAAGAACATCAGAAGGATTGTCAAAGCCCATCTCCTCACCCTCCTGCAGCACCAAAACGCCTACTGGAAGAAGCGTTGCACTATTCGACGGATTAAATACGGAGAAGAGAACACCAAGCTTTTTCAAGCCTTGGCAACTGAACGGTACAGAAAAAACACAATTGCATCTCTCAAGCTCCCTGATGGCACTGAAGTGCATGATCATGCTGCCAAAGAGGCTGTCCTTTTCCAAGCCTTTAAACAGCGAGTAGGTGAATCATCCCCTCCGGCTATGAAATTTGATTTACCATCCATAATCCAAAAGGTACATGGTTCGGAAACATTGTCTTTTCACACATGAGGAAATTGACGAGGTTGTCAAAAAAATGCCTGCTGATCGCGCTCCTGGACCGGACAGGTTCATTGACATGTTTCTGAAAACCTGCTGGCACATCATCAGAAACGATTTCTATCAGATGTGTGGTGATTTTTACCATGGAGCCTTCGATCTGAAAAGCATCAATTCGGGATTCATTACTCTTATCCCGAAAACTGGATCGCCTCAAACAACAAATGACTACAGGCCAATTACACTATTGAACTGCTGTTTGAAGATCATTACAAAACTCCTTGCAAATCGACTCCAAAAATTGATACTGAAAATTGTTCATAGGAACCAGTACGGCTTCCTAGGCGACCGCAAAATCCAGGAGTACATCTTTCAATGTCAAAACTCTGGAAAAGAAATAGTTCTGTTAAAGCTGGATTTTGCCAAAGCCTTCGATACAATTGAACACTCTGCTATGCTGGAAATTATGAAGAACATGGGCTTCGACGCTCGCTGGCTTGGGTGGATTGAGTGTATCTTCAACTCTGGGACGTCGTCGGTGCTGTTGAATGGCGTGCCCGGCAGACAATTCATCTGTCAACGCAGTGTCCGTCAGGAGGATCCTCTTTCCCCCCTCATTTTCATTCTTGCGGCAGATCTTCTCCAGTCGGCTATCAACGAAGCACATCGGCCCAACATAATTGAACTCCCCATCCCTGCACGAGGATCACCAGATTACCCAGTGATACAGTACGGCGATGACATGATACTTGTCATGCCAGCGTGCCCTACAAAAGCTAGCAAAATGGATTATGCTGATTCCATTGGTCTGAAATTAATTTTCAGAAATCTGTCCTAGTAGCCATCAATACTACTGGAGCTCTGGCTGCTGAATTAGCTCAAATCTTTCGGTGCTCGATCGTTCGATGCCATTCACCTATCTGGGATTGCCAATGGGAACTACAAGACCAACGATGACAGATCTTATGCCAGTGGTGAACAGTGTTGAGAGGCGATTGTCTTCATCGCACAGCATGCTCTCTGATGGCAGGAAACTTCAGCTCCTGAATTCAGTCCTGACCTCTATGATAATCTACCCAATGTGCACCATTAAATTCCCTCCAAAGCTGATTGAGCACCTCGACAAGATCCGAAGAAGATGTCTTTGGCGTAAGTAAATGGAAAATGGAGAATCATGCAACTTTCTTGCTGCGTGGGGAAATGGAGAATCATGCAACTCTCTTGCTGCGTGGGGCATTGTTTGTCGCCCGAAGAAGAAAGGGGCCTTGCCATAATAAATCTTCAGGTGGAAAACACGGGTCTGCTTCTCAAACACCTACACAACTTCTACAACAAAAAGGACGTGCCTTGGGTCGACCTAGTGTGGGCTACGTACTATGCTGACAAGGTCCCTCACGCTTCGGAAATTTACGGCTCGTTCTGGTGGGAAGACATAATGCAGCTGAATGATATTTACAGAGGATCACGAGAGTTCAGATCGGGGATGGATCCACTTCTCTGTTTTGGAACGATTTATGGCCAGACGAGATCATTGGTGATACACACCCCCGAGCATTCTCTAAATAAAATCGAGGACGCCTCTGTGGCAGAATTACTTGGTATTGAGGACATCAGTCAAGGATTCCACCCGCCCCTCTCCGTGGAAGTGTATGAGGAGGTCCAAGACATGCAACTGTTGACTGCCTCGACGTCACCCGATAACGCAACGAGAGACAAATGGGTCTGTACCTGGGGGGAGAGCTTTTCGTCTGCCAAATACTACAAATTCTATTTCAAGGTCATCACAGCCGACAAGGCGTTTGTGTGGATCTGAAAGTTGGCCTGTATAATGAAGCTCAATGTTTTTTGAGTGGCTGATCCTAGCTGACAGAATCAATACGAAAACTTCAATGTGGACGAGAACGTGGACTGTGTCCTATGTGACTCGGGGTCTGAAGAAATGGTGGAGCACTTGTTTTTCACGTGCCCATTCAGCAAGAAGTGTTGGGAAGACCTGCAAATGACCTGGCTCTCAGATGGCAACAGACTAAATTTGATTCATTCCACTAGGGATGGATGGTAAAGCTGCTGCCTTGTGACCATGAGGTCACGGGTTCAAGTCCTGGAAACAGCCTCTTACAGAAATGTAGGGAAAGGCTGCGTACAATAGACCCAAAGTGGTCGGACCCTTCCCCAGACCCTGCGCAAGCGGGAGCTACATGCACTGGGGCTGCCCGTTTTTTTTGCCACTAGGGATGGATGGTCGAGACCAATGTTCATGGAGGTTTTCACGACAGCGTGGGGTATATGGAAAGAGAGGAACGGCAAAATTTCCCAACGAATCCCTCCAACTCATAGATCCTGGACCAACAGATTCAAGTTAGACTTTGCCCTCTTAGCCCATAGAGCTAAGCCTAGACTTGGGCCTTTTATTGATTCTTTGATTAGCACCCTTGTGTAGGCGGCATCTTCCCCTTCACTGTTTTCCCTCTTTTAGCCCCCCTTCCCCTATCATCCAACCCATGTCTCCCTCACTCCCTTCTCTGGGATGGGAGATGTAGGTGGATGATGGTAGTGGCTTGTTGTACATGTAATACAGAAATTTAAATACAAGACAGTAGGAGCCTCTCCTACTGTCCTTTACCGCTCAAAAAAAAAAAGAATGAATGAAACAAGCCAGAACTGAAACTCCCGCTCTAATCAATTCGAGTCCCAAACAAGAAAGTGGAAGGGAACTCTGTACTTGGGTAGAGGAAAATGGATCAAAACATGAATAAATGAAACTATAGCTCCATCAATCCTCTTTTTGACAGAACACAAGACTTGTATCAGAGTATGAAACAAACTGCGCCAATTGACCTACTATTCAGTGGTATTGATAACGAATTAGCAAATACCCTCCCGTCTCTATAAAGGAATGTTTCAGAAAACAGATATTGCTACTGATGGAAGCAAGTTTAACTGTTCAAAAACCTAAAACTGGCTATAGGATTGGGAAAATATAGATGTCATTTACAATCCAGAATTGCCAGGAAAATATTATAACTAAGAGGTATGTCGAATCAACGTAGCAATGTTGTAAAGATGATTTTTACAAGATACCTGCTCTTCTTCTGAAACTTGATTCTCAACATCATTGTCCTTTTCTGACATCCTAAAATCTACAACTGAAGCAGGCAAAGGTCTTGGAAGAAGTGGTGCAACGTTTCCAACAAAGCTTGGCTGAAAACAAAAATGACACAAGTGATAAGAAATTTGAATAAGAAAATACAAATATATAACCTCTGAAAGTAATATGAGGGGAGCCCCAAAACACACAACAATAAATCCAGTCCTACAGTAGGACACAGATATCTATGGATGATCTTTGTGGACAGAAAGTGAAGGTCCTGTTTAACTCAAATCATGTTTTGGTGTACAGAATACATAGATGCAATTAAAGCAAATAAGAGTGAGCATTACCAGGATTAATGAATAATAATTTCAAGAAAATATATGGGTCCTAGAATAAAAATTCCTAGATTTACTTTGACCAATACCCATAGACCAAATTTCCTAACATAAAATTACCTAACTAATAACATGTTTTCTTTCTCAGCGAGCATATAGAATATTTATCTAAGGAAAATCCATAGATTTAATCAAGGAGTCAAAGACAGCATTTTGAAGTGCAAAAACCACCAGAGAGACATCTGAAGCGTGTTCAAACATAAAAGAAGCTGATGCAGAGAATGCCAGAGTAAAGAAAATGTTCAACAAGCAGGAAAGGTGAAAGAATGGAAGTATGCCAACCTGAATTTCATGTGGAACACCATTGCGTAGCCAAGATCGACAAAGAGCATACAAGGATCCTGACTCACTGTCTAACACGTTAACCTTTGGAACAATAAAAAAGATCAGAAGAAATGTCAGTTCTAGTACGATATCGAACTCGCCTATCTAGATGACAAACAAGGAATTGAGAAATTTGATCGACATATACTTGTCCTTCCTGAGCCGAAGGTCTACTTTGTTACGACTCAGGTACTAAGCTTATCTGATTAGTACCTAAACATATAATCTCAGCATCATGACCCCTCATAAAATGAATTAGGAGCTTGCTTAAAATGGAATATTTTTAGATCATTTTTCATCTCGATGGTAAAAAAGACTACACCCCATAAGGTCATATTACCATAGGAACTAAAATAGCATTTCAATAATCAGTACAAAGTGCAAACTCATGTCATGCACACATCTGATGAGAGTCAGAAATTTAAAGGCAACTAAAGATCCATTTGCATTTGCAGTAGTAACTGGACATGTTAAAACTAGTCAAATAGTATAACCATTCTCCTCTTACTAGACCATTAACCATAGCACAAATGAGCACAAATATTGCATATGTCAACTCTAATCAGTACAATTACAAATTCCACCCAGGCACCCACCATACATCTTCCGTGCATCACAAATATACAGGTAACTGGAGATCCATTTGCATAATTGCATTTGCAACAGTAACTGGACATGTAAACTAGTCAAAAAGTAGAATCGTTCCCCTTTTACTAGAGTGTTAACCATAGTACAAGATATGACATCTCTCAACTCTATGTGTAAAGAGGAAGTTTTAATAAAGATGGACTTACTTTGCGGTCATTGATCACCACAGTTGAAGCGTTTTCTTTGGTACTTTCTCTGCAATAAATCCAAGTTACAAATTTTCACTTAAAACTTTCAGTCCGAGAGACAAACTATAAGCTTGCAGTTTCATTATTTACCTTTCCTTTGTGGTGACATGCTCCTGAGGAAATGGAGTAAAAGCTGGAGATGGGGTAACAGCTGGAGATGGAGTAACAACTAGAGATGGAGTAACAGCTGGAGATGGAGTAGCAGCCAGAGATGGAGTAACAGCTGGAACAGCATTAACCTACATTACCCAAAAAACAAATGTTACAAGAGAACCTCACAAATCCTGACAGCATAATTTACAGGTAAGGAATATCCTAATCAACACAATGCCTGAAAGGCCATAAATCAGAACATGAAACAGCACTGTGTAAAATCAAATAACATGTGCTCAGACAACAAGATACTATGATTTCCTTTCTCCGATGATTTCACAGTCTATAAATCACCAGCGCCTGACCATTCACAAGGCGGCCCTATCTCAACAACAATACTTCATCAGATTGCCAAAATGAGTGCAGTAAACCTCAATCTGCGTATGAAACCCTAGCTGCATTACCGACTAGGCATTCAGTCGGCGAGATCCAAAAGCCTCAGGGTGAGAATTAAGGGAAGGGTCGAGGTTTAGTATAATTCCCTTCCAGTCGAAGCCCAGAAACTAAAAAATAGCCATTCACCTTGAGCTGAGGATGCGGGGCTATTGGAACCCCTCGGGGAGGGTGTTCTGGGCGCGGGGTCACGCCCGCCACCACCGCCCGAGGCACCGCTGCGTAGGACCGCTGCTGCGCTGGCGCCTGGGGCTGCTGAGACGTTGCTGTGACGGGGACAGCGACGGCGTGGGCGTGGGCGCGCGGGTACGCAACGCCGACGTCGGGGGCGCGGCGATGGTTCGCCGCGGCGGCGGCGGCGGCGGGGATGGTGGACGATGTGCCGACGGGGTAGAGGATGCCGTGCGCGGGGGAGGGGTGGCTAGGGTTAGGGTTCAATGGGCGGCCGGTGAAGAGCGGCGACGGGGTCGGGGTCGAGTTGGCGGCACGCTGCGGCGCGGCGGAGGTGGCGAGGAAGGCGCGCGGCAGGGGCTGCGGGGCGGTGGCCGGAGGAGGAGGGGGCGTGGCGGTAGGCGGGGGAGCAGTGGTGGTGGGTGGTGGCCGCTGTGGTGGTGGGGACGACATGGCGCTGACTCGCGAGGATCGAGAGACAGGGGTTTGGTGGGGTCTCCGCTTTGAAAAATGGCTTTGAAAACACGCGCCTCTCGGCTGGGGATTTTATTTCGAAATTTTTGGGCTGGGCGGGGGCGGGCCGCTTTGCGGCGCTGGGCGGCGCGGCCGAATGTTCTGTAGCTATTTCTTCTCAAGAAAAAAAAAAGACAGAAGCTTCTCTTCGGTAAAATAAAAAGGAATTGGTTGGTCCATTTGTGAAGCCCGCACGTTCTAACAGCGTCAAAGAAACAGTACAAGCTGACTGCTGACATGTTACCGAGAGCGTAAAATAAAAAGGAACTGGTTGGTCAATTTGTGAAGCCCTCGATGCTTCATTTTAAGTCAATAAATCCCACCCTTTGTCAAAAGTTTCATTAAAAGAAGCGTCTTGAAGTTAACATATTCTAAATCTCCACCAGAGTCCATCCTCCAAGTCCTTGTTGTTTCCCTTCGGGTCCATGTTCAGCAGCCATGCGCCGCGGGAAGTAAAGTTGCAGTCTCCGGCGAGGAAGAGTGAAACATTGGACACGGACAGGCCCACATGGGACACGAGGCAGCGTCGTCTCCCATGCCCTATCCTTCCTCATCAGAGTTTGCGCCTGGCCATCGCCGTTGGAGGTGAGGTCAACAATGGACGTGAACGGGTCGGCCTCGTGGTAGTAGCGGTGCCAATGGCACACAACTGTTTGGCGTTCCCGTTGCATACCGCTTGCGCTTTTGATGCCACCGCGCGCCCGCTGCATGTGGCCTCGTCGAGTGTCCGCTGCTCCTCGACGAAGTTCGGGTTCACCGCGGCCATGGCTGCCACGGCCTCCTCGCTCGTGAACACACCGTAGATTTGGCACTCCACCAGCCGGTGATACGCGAGGAGTGAGAGGTTGTAGTGTTGCTCCTCATGTGCTAGTTGGAACGCCGACACACGGTGTTGGTTGCTCCTCCGCCATGACGGCAGCGAAGTGTGCCTACTGCTCCTTCATGGTGAGGCTGACATGGATCGGCGCATGCAGGGGTGCCGGCTCATCGTCGAGTCGTCGTCGCTCACCTCCCGCGAGGTAGCTGGCATGCTTACTTGTATTCACCGAGCATGACGGCCCTGCCAGCCAGCCACAAGGACGGCCACCTCATTCTTCTCCTCGTCGCTCTAGAGAGCTCGCGATCATGGCGGAGGTGGTGCACGGAGGAGGATTGGAAGCAGACCTAGTGTGGCACGAATGGTATCGGGCGAGGCCATGTTCAAATAGCGGGTACCGGCAAGGCCAAGCGGTGGATTGTGTCAATGCGGGCATTGGAGTGGGTTTCTGGGCCGTCATGCCTATTTAATGTTGGCTGGCTGACGGACGGGCAATCGGTTTGAATGTGGTACATAGTCGTCCCGTCCAGTAACGTCGCTGCGGTATTGAACAGGCGCGGAGACTGGGACGCGGTGCAGGTGGCGCTCTCTGACGGTGTTCCACTTCAATGTCGGCTCTAGTGAGAGGTCGTGTCCGCTCTGAGCCATCATGCGACGCTCACCAGCATGAATGTGTGACAACCGCTTCATGCGAGAGAGGGCGTGGGAGAGGATTTGAGTGGGTCCGGGGTGGCGAACGTGTAGGTGGCAGTGGTCTGGACACATGCAAAGCCACCTGGTTTGTGTCTGATTTGTGGGATTTCGGACAGGTCCATACACCAATGGGATACCATGTTGGATGGTAAACTATGCCCGGGCAGCTACGTACAAACGAATGTGGGCATTTTTAGGGTTCACGTTGAAGATGCCCTTACGGTGTACGTAAGACTCTTTTGGAATAATTACACAATGGCATGACAGGCATTGCAAACTCATGTCACACATGCACCTTACACGGTGACAAATATATAGGTAACTAAAGATCTAATTGCATTTGAGCAGTAACTAGACAAGTAAAACTAGTCAAAAGTGTAATTATTTTCCTCTTACTAGAAAAATAGCCATAAGATACTGCACTTTCTCAACTCTATGTCTAAAGAGGGGTTTTAGTGCACTTACATTGAGGGCATTGATCACCACAGTTGTAGCATCTTCTTTATTACTTTCTCTACAATGAGTTCAAGGTTATAAATTTTTGCTTGCAAATTTTCATCACGAGAGACAGATTATACACTTATAGTTATGTTCTTTACCTTTCCTTTGTGTTGGCATGCTCTCGAGGAGATGGAGTAATAGTTGGAATCGGAGTAACCTAAATTACCCGCACACAAAAACCTTATAAGAGAACCTCACACTCATATACAACAAAACTTATGGCTAAGGAATACCCTAATCAACACAATGTTGAAAATAGTATATATCAGAATGTAGATCAAGCGAGTTCACAACTCCCAAGAAACACTCGCACGGTCATCATCGCCTTGTCATGCCAAAGAGAAAAATGATCGTCACTGAGAAAGAGGCCAAGTCTACTACGAGAGAGGTGCAAAACAGTACCCCCCCCCCCCCGATTGGCGAGGAAGTATACTCTCTGCTAGAAGCTCGTTATTTGCAACGCTAGACACGTCACTGACCAATATCTCTGGGAGCACTTTCATGCATACCCGATGTGAGGCAAATTGGGTGTATGCCAACAATAATTGGACATGGGTTTGAAATACATGGTAACTCAAGATTTTGTCGCATTTGAAACAGTAATTGGACATGTAAACTAGTGAAAAAGTAGCATTCCTTTAGTCTTACTGGACCATTAACCATAGTACGAGATGTTGAACCTCTCAACTATATGCTTGCAGAAAGGTTTTAATGCACTTACATTGCGATCATTGGTCACCATAGTTGTACCATGTACTTTGATACTTTTTCTGCAATGAATTTAGGATTACAAATTTTCAGTTATAATTTGTCATTAGGGAAGACAGATTATACACTTTTAGTTTTGTTCTTTACCTTTCCTTTGTGATAGCATGTTGTTGAGGAGATGGAGTAACAGCTACATATGGAGTAACACTTGGAACTGGAGTAACCTAAATTACCAAAAAAATGTTACAGAGAACCTCACAAGTCTTATATGGCAAAATGTATGGCTAAGGAATATCCTAATTGACACAATGTGTAAAGTGGTATAAGACATAATAAAAAGCAAGTGAGTTTGACTACTCCCAACAAACACTTGCCCAACTAGTCGTGCCTTGTCGTGCCAAAAAGAAAATGATCGCCATTGAGAAAAGGACCAGGTCCACTACGAGAGAGGGGCAAACCAGGATGCCCCCCTTGATGAGGAAGTCGACTATCTGCCTGCAGCTCGTGATTTTGAACGCTAGCTACATACGTTACCAACCAATATCTTCAAGATCACTTTCATCCATATGACGCAAGTCGGATCGAATGTATGCCAATAATTGACTAGTATATTTTTCCTATGATCTTACGATGTACCTAAGACTCTTTTGGAATGATTTCAAAATGGCGTGTCAAGTATTGCAAGCTCATGTCACCCACACTTCCAATGTATGTGATAAATATACATTTATCTGAAGATCCAGTTGCATTTGAAACAACGATTAACATGTAAAGTAGTCAAACAATATAACTATTCTCTATTACTAGACCATTAATCATAGTACAAGATACTGCAACTCTCAACTTTATGTCTAAAGAGGAGGTGTTAATAAATGTGCACTTACTTTGCGATCATTGATCACCATAGTTGTACAATCTTCTTTAGTGCCTTCTCTGCAATGAATTCAAGATTACAAATTTTCACTTCCAAATTTTTGTCATGGAAGATAGATAATACACCTGTAGTTTTGTTCCTTACCTTTCCTTTGTGTTTACATGCTCTTGAGGAGCTGAAGCAACAACTGCAGGTGGAGTAACAACTGGAATTGGAGTAACCTAAATTAACCCAAGAAACAAACATTATAAGAGAACCTCAAAGTCCTGACAGAGGAATATCCTAATCAGCACAATGCCTAAAATTGTATAATAGATCACAAATCATCACTATGTAAAATCGGATAACATGTGCTTAGACAACAAGATACTATGATTTTCTTAGTGATTTCATAGTCTATAAATCACCAACGCATGACCATGCACATAGGCATCCAAATAGTGAGATCCAAAAATCTTAGGGCGAGAAACCTAGCTATTCACCTTGAGCTAGGCTACAGAGCTATGGGAACCCCTCGGGGAGGTTGCTCGGGACATGACATCACGCCTGCCACCACTACTCGTGGCACGACACCGGGGATGGAGGGTGATGTGGCCTTATCGTGCAAAAAAATGGTTGCCATTGAGAAAGAGACGCTTCCAATTGGTGAGGAAAGTCACTGCCCCGATAAAAGCCCATTATTTGCAACGCCACACACATCATTGACCAATATTGTCGGGACCACTTTCATCCATACGACGCAACGCAAATCGGGTGTAAGCCAACAGTTGACAGTACACTTACCTAAGATCTGATGATGTACCTAAGACTGTTTTGAAATGATTCCTTAATGGCATACCAGGCATTGCACCCTTTAAGCAAAAAATGTCTTCATATACACCAAAGAAATCTAGATCTATATCCATACCCCATGTTCAAAGGAGATATGTCAAGGGTAAGAAGGAACATTAATTGGCGCACTCACCGACGCAAATGTTCGATGTTATTCATATGATTTAAAAGTAACACAAGATTTGAAAAGGTATGAGATAAAGAAGATAGACCAACTAAAGCTCACACGAGGAGCAAAATCCCCTAGCACTTTTGGTCTCATGTCTGCATTAGAGGCGATGAAAAGGGGTGGGGAGGGGTTGAAGGATTCAAGCAGACCAACCTCTATAGGTGTTGCCTTCTTTGCTCGCCCTTTTTGTTGCCGTGGTCGTTGACTTCTTGGTACCCACTCATCACCGCTACTATTGGAGTTATAGTCGCGACCAGATCTGCTCGACGACATTAGAGACAAGTTTCTTACCGTGTTGAGATTCGTCGATGCTCGTTTTTTCAACGCTTACTGGTTGCTAGATCTTCTTTGCCTGACCCGATGGTCGCAACTTGATCCCAACCCCGTCAAGTGGAGCTATTCCTTAGTCGCCCTTTTCTACCATGATTCTCCCATGTCTTGCCTACCGCCGCCACTTGGTAGAGGGGGAAAGGGGATGGGATCTAGGTTGGTCCAAATCAGGGCCAGGTGGTTTATATATAGTAGGGTACGGGACACATCAGAGGGTGTGGGGGATGAACATATACACTAAGGTGGACCCACCTGACAGCAGAGACATCAAAAAATTGAATGGCCCTTTGGCATGTTTTTTCACTTAGTCCATGTTTGCAATGAAATTAGTTTTAAACCCCTTCCAATATCAAACAAATCAAATAGAGAAAAGTAAATGAAATATTTTCCAGAAGACAGTACATAGTTGTTTCCACTCTATGTCAAAATTTTCTAAAGAGGCACACACCATGCCAAAAACACGCCATTTCAAGTAAAGACATCCACGTGTTCAAAAATGTTCACAGCTACACGACAACACGATGAGTCAACTAAGACAACTCAACTTACACCCCATCTTTCATGTTTTGTAGAGGATTTCCTCATGGAAGAATGCTTGTCTAGACAGTGGCATGCTCAAATAATTTTGATGCATGATGTATCTTGTGGACCAACCTTGCGATGCAATCGGAGCACCTGAGGTCCAGATTCTTTGCTATATGTAAAAAAACGCTGAAAACATCTGAGTACATGGATATGAGTATATGGCTCACATATAATGTACTAAATATTTATTTTAAATTCGACCCACAAACTCAATAAACTAAAGATAAAATCATGTTATGAATAATAGTAAATCTAATTTGAGGTATAAGTTTTTTTAAAACTCCTCATGTTATAGTTTGAAATTGGGTTATTGGGATGTGGCACATACATAATTTCTATGTTATTAGTTATTCATATATATTTTTGGTACCCTTTAGCAATGTATTTGACCTCGAGTACATGGATTACACTTAAGAATTTCTACGATACATTCTCTAGCCCGGGGGTGGGCGGGCTCAACTAGCTATAAAAAATGAGAAACACTTTCCATTAGTAGTCTGATGTAAACAATTCGTTAGACTAGTCCTACAGCGTCCATTTCTTGTTTCATCCTACAGTCAAGATTTTCCATCAAATCCCGCTCTAACCTCCCGTTCTTCACGCCCCCATCTCCCCTATTCCCTCCACCGTTAGGGTAGTTGCCTTCTTCCCCGACTAATCACCGCTAGCTATCTACGGCTTCATTTTCCTGCTCAAGAACTAAGGTGGGGCCCGACTCATGATCCACCATGTCGGCCAGTTCTTATACCCTCTGGTGCCTCCACCTCGATTGACTGACGCGTCGCCAACACCACCACCCGATGCTCCTTCAGTTTCACTGCGTCAAAGCACCACCAACTTGATAGGTGGTCGTGGTGCGGGTTCCCATCACTAAAAAAACACTTCCGTGACGATACATGTTTGTCACAGTAGGTCACGTTTTCTGTCATGCATGTACATCCATGATAATTTTATGACAGAATCAAGATATTCATACCTGTGTTATCGTAGAAGTGTTCCATGACATTACCAAAATTATCATCACGGAAGTGTCCACTTCCATGACGATAAATCGCGCGTCATAGAATTGCTTTTGTCAAGGGTAATCGACACGTGGCATCCACCGTAACGGGTCGCCGTTAAGCTATTGGGTTCCAGTTTGGATCCGATAACCCGTTAACAGCCCGGACCAATGGGGATTTTCCACGTGTAAAATTCTCAATGGCGAGAGGAACCACGTGTCGGCTCACCGTTGGGACATATGTCATCCACTCATTGGACCGAAGGCGCCTATGATACGTCGACACATGGCACGGCCCAACAGAGGCCCATTCCGATGAAAAGGCTGACCCGTTTGACTTGGTCAAAAGGTAGCGGGCTAGACCACGGAAAGCCTGTTAACGACATGTTCATATATAGCCCATTTACAACCCACTAAGTCACGACCCGTTACGGCCTATCCGAATTAGGCCCAGTAGCGTCATCTGGGCTGTCCAATATGATTCCAGCCCGTTGTAACTTCTGGCCCATGATGTCTTTCGGCCCATATGAGGCCCTTTGTAACTCTTGGCCCATTAACGGCCCGTGGTGAAACTAGCCCGTAATGAACAATGTATCGCTTTATACCCATTAATGGCCCATTATTCCATTGGGCCGTTTCCAGCCCGTGTTATCTTTCGGCCTTCTCAAGGCCCATTTATTCTTGGGCTCATTTCCAGCAGTCGGTTACTTACAGCCTGTTACTGGCCTTTTCTGCTTATGGGCCAAATTCAGCCTGTGGTTACAGTCGGCCCGTTAATTCGCTGGGCTGTTTTCATAGCGTCATCAAATACGACCAATTAAAGATGACCCATTATGGTCGGCCCAGGAACGGACGATTCCAACTCTAGCCCGTTTACGGCACATAATACGGTCCATTATTGGCCCATGTTTGGCCAATCGATCATACGGCCCGTAGAAGGCCCATTGATGCTACGCCCCGTAGAAGGACCATGGTCACTACAGTAAATATGTAGCCCATGGTTATCGTGGCCTAGTTTAAAAAAATAGGTTATTGCGGCCACTAGCAAACCGCGAAAAAAGAACCGCACTGACTATAAGCAAACAAATAAACAAGACAACAAGGAAATAAAATAAGCAAGCAACTTACGCTAGGCTATCACGACTATTGAACATATTACATCCACTGGGCATCAAGGTTCACCACCAGTGCAAATGTAGGGAACAAAGCAGCATATCACATACACTCGTTGTCAAAGTTGGCGACTAGTGCAAATAAACTCCGCGGCAAAACAAGTCCAGAACTGAAACCACTTCAGAAGATCTCAAGAAAAAATATCCTGGGTACCCATAATGCTGGCAAGATGTTTAGCAAGCTTATTAACTTTCTCTTGTTTGGCGCTTAAATCCTCCAGCGCTTGCTGTTGCACCAGAAAGTATGCATCTGAATTCTGCAGGGACATCCTCAGTCCTTCGGCTTCCTATCGTAGAACATCTGATCGATGTCTTTCAACTTGAAGTTGAGACTCAAAAAGCCTAACTGATTCAGGTAGCGAGTTCAAAGAGCTGGTGCCAGCAGTAGTGGCCAGTAACTCGAACACTACATCAAGACAGGACTTTGGGGTTGTCTCAGTGTCTTCAGTATAGTTTTTATCAGCTTTCTTGGAGACCAACAGGGATGTCTCACTATCTTGAACCATATCTGCATTACTTCCTTTACCATTGCATAACGGGGTAATCTTCTCCAATATTTTATCCGCATTCTAAAAGAGAAACAAACAGACACATCACAGGTTTACCATGTTGTATATGAAACTCATTTTGGTAAACCAGTTCAGTAGTAAGGTGGACAGGATAACAACATGAAACAAACATATATCTATGTAGTATGGTCACTGTATGGTCTATATCATTCTAGTTTATGTTGCCAAATCAAGATAGAGACAGTTCAAATCATATCTATTTAAGACAAAGCAGCATAGACATAATATAAGTGTGGGAAACTACACAACAATAACAACACTTATAATGTGAATGGCATGAGAACATAACTATTTATTTAATTGAAACTGAAATCAACATAGAGGAAGTTACAACAGCGAACACGTTAAAGAAACAGGTTTAAAACATACCTGTTGCGCCATTGGAGTTTCAGTTGCATCCTTCAAATTTGAAATCAGCTGGTATAAGTAAATACAATGATGCAAGAGCAAAGGAGTATGAACCATAGCTACGGAACCTGACTTGAGAATAATTCTTCTTCTGCTTTAAGCGTCGACTTGGGGTTTGGAGTGGTGGTCCTCGTGCTTTGGGCACTGCAGTTGCCTTACTAACTGCTCGTGTTTGGGTGCTCTGTGGTGGAGACGGTGTTGTGTCAACTGGAACTGGGTTACTATCTACTGGGGTTGGGGTTAGAAGGGGCGTAGCTGATTCTCTATCCAACTGGGTAGGGGTACAATCTGCGTGAGTCTGGGTTATGTGTGGTGGGGCTGGTTCTTGGGCAAGTACAACCATGGTTCTATCTGCATTGACAGGTAGCACGATTTTTTCTGAAGACCATGTTTTTTGTTGGAAATATGCCCTAGAGGCAATAATAAAGTGGTTATTATTATATTTCCTTGTTCATGATAATTGTCTATTGTTCATGCTATAATTGTATTAACCGGAAACCGTAATACATGTGTGAATACATAAATTGTAATATGTCCCTAGTAAGCCTCTAGTTAACTACCTCGTTGATCAATGGGACAATTGCATTTTTACCCCTAGTTGGTTCCTACCCACGGGTTTCGCCCTTACTTTTCGATCTTGCTCAGTTTTTCCCTTACTTTTTCCGTCATGGTCCCTCGAATGCCCTATGACCATTTGAACAAAACATTGAAAATTCATAACTAATTCATATGAACTCAGAAAAATGCAAATAAGATATCAAAATGTTCAGATAAACACTACCTTTATGTACATATCATTTGCATTCAGGACAAAAGCACCCTTTAAACTACCTGAGGTAATTAATGTTATTAACATTACTAAAAATAAAAAGGTACGAACCATATTTTTTCATGAATAAAAATTACATGCAAATGTAGGTGATGTTTACTGAACATCCAGATATCTTATTTGCATTTTTCTGAGTTCGTATCATCTTGTTATGAATGTTCTAACGACTTTGACCATTATTTGGAAACTTCATAACAAATTGATACGAACTCTGAAAAATGCAAATAAGATATCAGGATGTTCAGAAAACATCACCTACTTTTGCATGTAATTTTTATTCATGGAAAAAACATTGTTTGTACCTTTTTATTTTTAATAATGTTAATAACATTAGTTACCTCGGGTAGTTTAAAGGGTGTTTTTGCCTTGAATGCAAATGATATGCACATAAAGGCAATGTTTATCTGAACATTTTGATATCTTATTTGCATTTTTCTGAGTTCATATGAATTAGTTATGAATTTTCAAAGTTTTGGTTAAACGGTCAAAGGGTATTCGAGGGACCTCGGCGGAAAAAGTAAGGGCAAAACTGAGCAAGCTCGGAAAGTAAGGGCAAAACCCGTAGGTAGGAACCAACTAGGGGCAAAAATGCAATTGTCCCTTGATCAATAGATGGTCATGGTTTCCTCACCATGGACATTGGATGTCATTGATAACGGGATCACATCATTAGGAGAATGATGTGATGGACAAGACCCAATCCTAATCATAGCACAAGATCATGTAGTTCGTTTGCTAAAGGCTTTTCCAATGTCAAGTATCATTTCCTTAGACCATGAGATTGTGCAACTCCCGGGTACCATAGGAATGCTTTGGGTGTACCAGATGTCACAACGTAACTGGGTGGCTATAAAGGTACACTACAGGTATCTCTGAAAGTGTCTGTTGGGTTAGCACGAATCGAGACTGGGATTTGTCACTCCGTATGATGGAGAGGTATGTCTGGGCCCACTCGATAATGCATCATCATAACGAGCTCAATGTGACTAAGGAGTTGGTAACAGGATCATGTGTTACGAAACGAGTAAAGAGACTTGCCGGTAACGAGATTGAACGAGGTATGGGGATATCGACGATCGAATCTCGGGCAAGTAACATACCGATGGACAAAGGGAATTGTATACGGGATTGATTGAATCCCCGACATCGTGGTTCATCCGATGAGATCATCGTGGAACATGTGGGAGCCAACATGGGTATCCATATCCCGCTGTTGGTTATTGCCTGGAGAGATGTATCGGTCATGTCTACATGGTTCTCGAACCCGTAGGGTCTACACACTTAAGGTTCGGTGACGCTAGAGTTGTTATGGGAAATAGTATGTGGTTACCGAAGGTTGTTCGGAGTCCCGGATGAGATCCCAGACGTCACGAGGAGTTCCAGAATGGTCCGGAGGTGAAGAATTATATATGGGAAGTCTAGTTTCAGTCACCGGAATGGTTTCGGGGGTTACCGGTATTGTACCGGGACCACCGAAAGGTGTCCGGGGGTCCACCGGGTGGGGACACCTGCCCCGGTGGGCCAAGTGGGCTGAACAAGGGTGGGAACCAGCCCCCTAGTGGGCTGGTGCGCCTACCTAAGGGCCCAAGGTGCCTAGGGTTGAAAACCCTAGGGGGTGGGGGCGCCTCCCACCAAACTTGGGGGGCAAGTTCCCCCCTTGGCCGCCGCCCCCTCTCCCTTCACCCTATAAATAGAGGGGGTGGGAGGGCAGCCGCACCCTTCCCCTGGCGCAACACATCCTCCTCCTCCGTAGTGCTTGGTGAAGCCCTGCCAGAGAACCACGAGCTCCATCACCACCATGCCGTCGTGCTGCCAGAGTTCTCCCTCAACTTCTCCTCTCCCCTTGATGGATCAAGAAGGAGGAGATGTCCCCGGGCTGTATGTGTGTTGAACGCAGAGGCGCCGTCCGTTTGGCTCTTGATCGGATCTGGAGCAAACTTCTTCTAAATCCACTTTAGATGATAGTATTATTCATACTCCAAAAGATATAAGTGAAGTTCATGGAGCATTATACAATTAATATAGACTAACCAATATCCAAGCTCAAAATATATAAGTGAAGCACACGAAGCATTCTATAAAACCATACTCAAAAGATTTAAGTGAAGCACAAAGAGCAATTCTATAAGATCATACTTAAAAGATATAAGTGAAGCACATGAAGCATTCTATAAATCAATGAAGGGCTATCTTATACTAGCATGGTTCTTAAAGGAAAAAACACAAAGGACACAAATCATGTGAACAAAACAAAAACCGAGGTATATGGATAATTGTTGAAGAAGAAAGATGGGATGCCAACTGGGGCATCCCCAAGCTTAGATGCTTGAGTATCCTTAGAATATTTACTTGGGGTGCCTTGGGCATCCCCAAGCTTGAGCTCTTGCCTGTCTTTATTCTTCTCATATTGATAGCTCCTCGATCTTCGAACACTTCATCCACACAAAACTTTAACAAAAACTTTGTGAGATCCATTAGTGTAATAAAGCAAATCACTACCTTTAGGTATTGTTGCAAAATTATTCCAATTTCATATTAGAACTATATATACTGTATTCCAACTTCACCATGGTTCATACCCCCCGATACTACCCATAGATTCATCAAAATAGACTCTCACTTCTCCAATGCATAACCTTCCAATCACTTCTCTTATTGAAAAGCTTTTTAGGCATGAGAGGCAAGTAATTTTTTTGTATTTTCATTCTTTAATTTTTTTGTATGTTTCACCCTCAACAAAACAGAAACAAAAAGGAAAAACAAAATCTACTTAGTGAAGAAAGCAAACAAGCACACACGAGAATATCAACCCCACACTATTGCTCCCCGGCAACGGCGCCAGAAAAGAGCTTGATAATCCCCAAGTGTAGGGAATCATTGTAGCAATTACCAATGGTGGAAGTGATGAGTATGGAGTGTCAAACCCACAAGGAGCTAAAGGTAAGATCAATGTTCTCTCAAGTCCTATCTTCCACTGATACGACTCTACGTACACCGAACGTTTGCTTCCAACTAGAAACGAGAAATAAAACTACGTTGTGGGTATGAAGAGGATAACTTTGCATGGTATCGGAGAGATAAAATATAAAAGTAGGTGTTGTTATCATAAAGTTAGAATATATTCCTAAATATTATAAATAGCGAGTGTGGAATAATGGTGGATCGATGTGCGGAATTGTCTTAGGCAATTGTTAACAAGATCGGTAGTCGTCATTGCAATTTCATATGAGGGAGAGGCATAAGCTAACATACTTTCTCTTCTTGGATCATATGCACTTATGATTGGAACTCTAGCAAGCATCGGCAACTAATAAAGATCATTAAGGTAAAACCCAACCATAGCATTAAAGCATCAAGTCCCCTTTATCCCATACGCAACAACCCCCTTACCCGGGTTTATGCTTCTGTCACTCAAGCAACCCACTATAAGCGAATCATGAATGTATTGCAACACCCTACAACGAGAATCCCTCATGTTTGCGCGACACAGAGGGTACAATAGGACAACATCAAAATAAAACATACAACTCGTACCAATCTAGAGCATCAATCAACCCATAGACGAAGGAAATCTACTCAAAACATCATAGGATGGCAACACATCATTATATCATAATATGTGGCATAAAGCACCATGTTCAAATAGGGATTACAGCGGGGTGCGAGAGAGTGAACCGTGTAAAAGAGATGAGGATGGTGATGATGATGGTGATGTTGATGAAGACGATCACCGCGGCGATGATCCCCCTCCCGATGGCACTCCGGTGCCACCGAGAGAGAGGAGGAGAGGTTCTCCCCCTTGTGCTTCCTCCTCCATGCCCCCCCTAGATGGGGAGAGGTTCTCCCTCTGGTCCTTGGCCTTCATGGTGATGATGGCCCCTCTGGGATCCTCCTCCATAGCCTCCGGTGATGATGGGCCCCTCCGGCAAGGTGCGAGAGAGGGCCTAGATTGATTTCTCATGGCTATAGAGGCTTGCGGCGGCGGAACTTCCGATCTAGGTTAATTTCTGGAGGTTTGGGTATTTATAGGAGAGGTTGGCATCGAGAACAAGTCAGGGGCCCCCATGGGTAGTCCACGAGGCACAGGGGCGCACCCAGGGGGGTGGACGCGCCCCCGACCCTCGTGGGGCCCACGGGACTCCCCTCCGGTAGATTTTTGTTCTAGTATTTTTTATATTTTCCAGAAAAATTCTCCGTTGATTTTCATCGCATTCCGAGAACTTTTATTTCTGCACAAAAACAACACCACAGTAGTTCTGCTGAAAACAGCGTCAGTCCGGGTTAGTTCTAATCAAATCATAACAAAATCATATAAAACGATAGTAAACATGGCATGAATACTTCATAAATTATAGATACGTTGGAGACGTATCACGTGTCAATGAAAACGCCATGTAATTACTTTACTTTATTGCTAACCGTTAGCCATAGTAGTAGAAGTAATAGTTGGCGAGACAACTTCATGAAGACACGATGATGGAGATCATGGTGATGGAGATCATGGTGTCATGCTGGTGATGATGGTGATCATGCCGCGCCTCGAAGATGGAGATCAAAGGCGCAAGATGATATTGGTCATATCATGTCACTTTATGATTTGCATGTGATGTTTGTCATGTTTACATCTTATTTGCTTAGAACGATGGTAGCATAAATAAGATGATCCCACACTAAAATTTCAAGAAAAGTGTTCCCCCTAACTGTGCACCGTTGCGAAGGTTCGTTGTTTCAAAGCACCACGTGATGATCGGGTGTGATAGATTCTAACGTTCGCATACAACGGGTGTAAGCCAGATTTACACATGCAAAACACTTAGGTTGACTTGACGAGCCTAGCATGTACAGACATGGCCTCGGAACACAAGAGACCGAAAGGTCGAACATGAGTCGTATAGTAGATGCGATCAACATGGAGATGTTCAACGTTGATGACTAGTTCGTCTCACGTGATGATCGGACACGGCCAAGTCGATTCGGATCATGTATCACTTAGATGACTAGAGGGATGTCTATCTGAGTGGGAGTTCATTAAATAATTTGATCAGATGAACTTAATTATCATGAACTTAGTCTAAAATATCTTTACAATATGTCTTGTAGATCAAATGGCCCACGCTAATGTTGCCCTCAACTTCAACGCATTCCTAGAGAAAACCAAGCTGAAAGACGATGGTAGCAACTATACGGACTGGGTCCGTAACTTGAGGATCATCCTCATAGCTGCCAAGAAAGCATATGTCCTTGAAGCACCGCTAGGTGACGCACCCATTTTCCCAGCAACTCAAGACATTATGAACGCCTGGCAGTCGTGTAGTGATGATTACTCCCTGGTTCAGTGCGGCATGCTTTACAGCTTAGAACCGGGGCTCCAAAAGCGGTTTGAGCAGCACGGAGCATATGAGATGTTCCAAGAGCTGAAAATGGTTTTCCAAGCTCATGCCCGGGTCAAGAGATATGAAGTCTCTGACAAGTTCTACAGTTGTAAGATGGAGGAAAACAGTTCTGTCAGCGAGCATATACTCAAAATGTCTGGATTGCACAACTGTTTGTCTCAGCTGGGAGTTAATCTTCCAGATGACTCGGTCATTGACAGGATCCTCTAGTCGCTTCCACCTAGCTACAAGAGCTTTGTGATGAACTACAATATGCAAGGTATGGAGAAGTCCATTCTTGAGTTATATTCAATGCTGAAATCGGCGGAGGTGGAAATAAAAAAGGAACATCAAGTGTTGATGGTGAATAAGACCACTAGTTTCAAGAAAGGCAAGGGTAAAAAGAACTTCAAGAAGGACGGCAAGAGAGTTGCCGCGCACGGTAAATCAGTTGCCGGGAAGAAGCCAAAGAATGGACCCAAGCTCGAGACTCAGTGCTTTTATTGCAAGGGAAATGGTAACTGGAAGTGGAACTGCCCCAAGTACTTAGCGGATAAAAAGGCCGGCAATGCCAAAGGTATATGTGATATACATGTTATTGATGTGTACCTTACCAGCGCTCGTAGTAGCTCCTGGGTATTTGATACCAGTGAAGTTGCTCATATTTGTAACTCAAAACAGGAGCTGCGGAACAAGCGGAGACTGGCGAAGGACGAGGTGACGTTGCGCGGCAGGAATGGTTCCAAGGTCGGTGTGATCACCGTCGGTGCGCTACCTCTACATCTACCTACGGGATTAGTTTTAAACCTCAATAATTGTTATTTAGTGCCAGCTTTGAGCATGAACATTGTATCTGGATCTCGTTTAATGTGAGATGGCTACTCATTTAAATCCGAGAATAATGGTTGTTCTATTTATATGAGAGATATGTTTTATGGTCATGCCCCGCTGGTCAATGGTTTATTTTTATTAAATCTCGAACATGATGTTACACATATTCATAGTGTGAATGCCAAAAGATGTAAGCTTGATAATGATAGTCCCACATACTTGTGGCACTGCCGCCTTGGCCATATTGGTGTCAAACGCATGAAGAAACTCCATGCAGATGGACTTTTGGAGTCTCTTAATTATGAATCATTTGACACATGCGAACCATGCCTCATGGGCAAAATAACCAAGACTCCATTCTCCGAAACAATGGAGCGAGCAACCAACTTGTTGGAAATCATACATACCGATGTGTGCGGTCCAATGAGCGTTGAGGCTCGCGGTGGCTATCGTTATGTTCTCACCCTCACTGATGACTTAAGTAGATATGGGTATGTCTACTTAATGAAACACAAGTCTGAGACCTTTGAAAAGTTCAAGGAATTTCAGAGTGAGGTAGAGAATCAACGTGACAGGAAAATAAAGTTCTTACAATCAGATCATGGAGGGGAATATTTGAGTCATGAGTATGGCACGCACTTAAGGAAATATGGAATTGTTTCACAGCTCATGCCGCCTGGAACACGATAGCGTAATGGTGTGTCCGAACGTTGTAATCGCACTCTATTGGATATGGTGCGATCTATGATGTCTCTTACCGATCTACCGCTATCATTTTGGGGTTATGCTTTAGAGACTGCCACATTCACTTTAAATAGGGCTCCGTCGAAATCTGTTGAGACAATACCGTATGAATTATGGTTTGGGAAGAAACCTAAGCTGTCGTTTCTGAAAGTTTGGGGATGTGATGCTTATGTCAAGAAACTTCAACCTGAAAAGCTCGAACCCAAGTCGGAAGATGCGTCTTCATAGGATACCCTAAGGAAACTATTGGGTACACCTTCTACCTCAGATCCGAAGGCAAGGTGTTTGTTGCCAAGAATGGATCCTTTTTGGAGAAAGAGTTTCTCCCTAAAGAAGTAAGTGGGAGGAAAGTAGAACTTGATGAGGTACTGCTTCTTGAACCGGAGAGTAGCGCAGCTCAGGAAGATGTTTCTGTGGTGCCTACACTGACTAGCGAGGAAGTTAATGATGATGATCATGAAACTTCGGATCAAGTTGCTACTAAACTTCGTAGGTCCACAAGGACACGTTCCGCACCAGAGTGGTTGTCGGAGTAAATAGCCATGGGTAGCCTAGCCGGCTTCCCCTGGCCCTTCTGAAAAAGTTACGAGCCCGCCCGGCTCTCAAGAATCCAAGACATGGGGCCGCCTTCCCCTAGCTGGCTGCAACCCAGGCCGGCTTTCGGAAGGCGGTCCGACTTTAGCCCTCATGAGAAGGCCGACTCCAAGAAGCCGGCCATGAGAAGGCCGACTCCAAGAAGCCGGCTCCCCATAAAGCGGTCAACACCGTACCCACAAAGTTTGCACCCACCTAACGGCGGTGCGACGGGGCGTGGCTACAGTAAAGCCTGCCACCCCTGAATCCTGGAGCACGCCTGGCATGGTGCGCCGTGCGGGCTAGGCACGACCTGTCCGGCGCGGCACTGTTGCCATGTTGACCCTGGCGTCACCCACGACGGGCCGCCAGCGTGGCCCACAGACGGTGGGCCCCTTTGAGCAGAGAGACGCCCGAAGGCGGCCACGCCTCCAACTAGTCGGCCCAAGACAGAGCCGGCTCCCCGCAACCGGCTTGCCGCCTTCCTCGAAGAGGACGCCCTATTAAGGAGACAAGACGCGGTAAGGCTACAGCGATCGCCTGACAGGCGGCGGTACTGTAGCCGCGTTTACCACGATGAAGCTCACGTCAACAAGATGGAGCCACAGTAACCAGCCGCCGACCAGGCCCTAGACGGTGGGGCCTGCCTGTCGACCAAGGGGCCGGCAGCCGGCGGGACCCATCAGTCGGCGGGCCCCAGCAGCCGGCGCAGAAGCCGGCGAGCGCAGTCACAGACGGCTGGGCCCCGTGCCCAGTCGGATTACCATTGTACCCCCGGGGGGTAGGCCTATATAAACCCCCCGGAGCACCCATGCCAAGGGTTCGACCCCTGGCTAGTCCTAGACACCCCACAAGGAGAAGAAGCAGGCTTGCCGTGCCCTTCTTCCTCCTCCCACTAAACAGCTCAAGGAGCGTTGTATTGCCACTCAATTCATCTAGTGAGTATGCGGAGACCCCGCAGAGCAGCAGTACGGGTGTTATCTCCACGGAGAGCCCCGAAGCTGGGTAAGATCCGCCGGCGTGCATGTCTTCGCCTTATCCCGTTTCCAGGCACCGGCGATGTCTTACTGGCTCCCACAATGATAAGCCACCCGTTGGCATATGTCGCACCTGGCCCTACCCGCGCGGAAAGCCCTCCCCCGCGCCGAGAGCACGGCGCGACGTCCCGGACGCCGACTACGAGCAACACCCGCGCGCGACGCGAGAAGGAGCCGGCTGCCAGCCGCAGCCGGACCCGGATCTCCATCGAGCGAGACGCGGACGGTCATCCCCGAGCCATGGAATGGCGGGGCGACCCGCCTCCGCCTCCGCCCCGTGGAGAGATATATCCCGCCCCGCCACCAGTGGCACACCCGACTCTCAGTGGCCGGCTAGGCCGCCGCGAAGGAATCGGCGAGAACGACGCCCGCCATCGGATCGACCGCCTGGCGCGATCCCTGGCGTTGGAAGAAGAAGACAATGTCGGTCCGCCTTGTTTCGGCCCCCGCATCCGCGACGAGCCCTTTCCCAAAGGGTTCTCGCTCCCAAGAGACACGCCCAAGTACAATGGCTCCGTGAAGCCGGAAGATTGGTTGATCGACTACTCCACGGCGGTTAGCATAGCCAACGGTAACCGGCGCGTCGCCGTAAAGTACGTGCCCCTCATGCTGCAAGGCACGGCGCAGACCTGGCTCAACAGCCTCAAGCCGCGCAGCATCAACAGCTGGCTAGATTTCACAGAAGCCTTCATCCGCAACTTCACCAGCACCTACAAGCGGGCTCCCAAGCCCAGACAGCTCTCCTTGTGCGTACAAGGCCCCGCCGAGTCCACTCGCGATTACCTCACGCGTTGGGCCGAGCTCCGCAACTCCTGTGAAGGGGTGCACGAGGTGCAAGCCATAGAATACTTCATAGCCGGATGCCGAGAAGGCACCCTCCTCAAGCACAAGCTCCTCTGCGACGAGCCGGCTACCCTCGACGAGCTTCTGGACATAGCGGACAAGTACGCCACTGCCGACTCCTCGATGAAGACCGAGCTTCGGGTAGACGCGTCCGGAAAGGTACTCAACCCGGCGCCCAAGACGCCGGCTGGGGACTCCGGCCGACTCCCCCACTCGAACGACCACAAGCGCAAGGGCCCCGCGCCGCCTCCCGCCAGTCGGCAGGTGGCCACAGTCGAAGACGCGCCGCCGGAAGAGCGACCGGTGCCCAAGAAGCCCAAGGGCAGCAGGCCGGCCTGGCAGCCCGCCTTCTCCTACGAGCAAACCCTCGACGCCCCTTGCAAGTTCCATAGTGGCGCGAAGCCGTCCAACCACATGACCCGAAAGTGCCATTGGCTCACCCGAATCTCCAAAGGCGAAGGGCTCGCGCCACCTCCGCCTGCCGGCCCGCCGCCTCCGCCTCCGCTGCCTCCGGCCGCTCGGCCCGCAGTCGGGGCTGTGCATGATGAGTTCCCTGACGAGCAAGCAACCTACATCATCTTTACAAGCTAGCCCGAAGACCGGCGCAGCAGACGCCAAGAGCGCCAGGAAGTTAGCGTGGTCACTGCCAACCCCGCCGGACACATGCATTGGTCAGAAAAGCCCATCAGTTGGAGCCGGGCCGACCATCCGGAGGTGATGCCGTCTCTCGGCTCTTATGCTTTGGTCCTGGAAGCCACCCTTGCAACGGACAGACGCGCCGCCTGCTTCTCCCGTGTGTTGATAGACGGCGGGAGCAGCATCAACATCCTGTACCGTGACACCCTGGAAAAGCTAAATGTCAAGACGAAGTAGCTCGTGCCTACTCGGACGGTATTCCATGGCATCGTACCCGGCCTGTCCTGCGCCCCCATTGGCAAGATCAAGATTGATGTGCTTTTTGGGGACAAGGAGCATTTCCGCCGGGAAGCGATCTGGTTTGAAGTGGTGGACCTGGAGAGCCCTTACCATGCATTGCTTGGCCGACCTGCCTTGGCCAAATTCATGGCAGTTCCCCACTATGCATACCTCAAGATGAAGATACCAAGCACCAAAGGCGTCATCACCGTAGTCGGCGATTACAAGAAGTCCTCTGAGTGCGCAGCAGCCAGCAGCCGGCTAGCCGAGTCCCTTGTAATTGCCGAAGAGAAGAAGATGTTGGACCGAGTCGTGGCCATAGCCGGCAAACAGTCGTCCGTGTCCCCCGACCCCAAGGAGCATGACGCTCAAGGATCTTTCTAGCCGGCCAAGGAGACGAAGAAGATACCTCTTGACCCCGAGCATCCAGAGAGGTTTGCCGTCATCGGGGCAAACCTGAACAGCAAATAGGAAGGCGAGCTCGCCGATTTCCTCCGTGAGAATCGGGACATCTTTGCATGGTCCCCCAAGGACATGCCGGGTGTTCTGAGGAAATTCGTCGAGCACAAACTACACGTTCGAGAAGACGCAAAGCCAGTCAGACAACCCCTTCGCCGATTGTCGGAGGAGAAGCGCAGGATTGTAGGGGTGGAGATAGCCCGGCTCTTGGCGGCCGGCTTCATCATGGAAGTCTTCTTTCCAGAGTGGCTCGCCAACCCGGTCCTTGTACTAAAGAAGAACAACAAGTGGCGCATGTGTATAGACTACACGAGCCTCAACAAGGCCTGCCCCAAAGATCCTTTTGCCCTGCCAAGGATTGACCAAGTGATAGACTCCACAGCCGGATGCGAGCTGTTGAGTTTTTTGGATGCTTACTCCGGATATCATCACATAAAGCTAGACCCGGACGACCGCCTGAAGACCGCCTTTATCACGCCATTTGGAGCCTTCTGCTACCTGACTATGACATTCGGCTTGAGAAATGTCGGTGCCACTTTTCAGCGTTGCATGCAGAAGTGCCTCCTCAAGCAACTCGGCAGAAACGCTCACGTATACGTGGACGACATCGTGGTGAAGACGGAGAAGCGCGACACCTTGGTGGGAGACCTCAAGGAAACGTTTGAGAACTTACGCCGGTTCCAAATCAAGCTCAACCCTGAGAAATGCGTGTTCGGAGTGCCAGCCGGCCAGCTCCTAGGCTTCCTGGTCTCCAAACGCGGCATCGAATGCAACCCGGTGAAGATCAAGGCCATCGAGAGAATGGCGATCCCCACCAAGCTTCGAGACATTCAGAAGTTCACCGGGTGCTTAGCCTCCTTGAATCGCTTCATCAGCCGGCTCGGAGAGAAAGCTCTCCCCCTCTACCGCCTCATGAAGAAGAGCACTCACTTCGAGTGGAACGACCAGGCCGACCAAGCTTTTCACGAGCTGAAGAAGATGCTGGCCACGCCGCCTGTCCTCGTGGTGCCGACTGAGAAAGAGCCCATGCTCCTCTACATCGCTGCAACCAGCCAGGTGGTCAGCACCGTCATCGTAGTCCAGCGCCCAGAAGAAGGCCGAGCCCAGCCGGTCCAGAGGCCGGTGTATTATTTGAGCAAGGTGCTGTCCGCCTCAAAGCAGAACTACCCGCACTACCAAAAGATGTGTTACGGCGTGTACTTCACCGCCAAGAAGATGAAGCCCTACTTTCAAGAGCATCCCGTCACGGTCGTATGCATTGCCCCGCTACCCGAGATCATAGGCAGCCGGGATGCATCCGGCCGGGTGGCAAAATGGGCCATCGAGCTGGCCCCCTACACGATCTTCTACCAGCCCCGCACCGCCATCAAGTCCCAAGCACTGGCCGACTTCCTCGTCGACTGGGCCGAGACCCAGTACCTGCCGTCGGCTCCCGGCTCCACTCATTGGCGCATGCACTTCGACGGGTCCAAGATGTGCACCGGCTTGGGAGCCGGCGTCGTCCTTACCTCTCCGAAAGGCGACAAGCTCAGATACACGCTACAGATCCACTTTGCCGCCTCCAACAATGTGGCCGAGTACGAGGCACTCATACATGGGCTCCGGCTTGCCAAAGAACTTGGCATTCGCCAGATCCTATGTTATGGCGACTCGGACCTAGTGGTCCAGCAATCATCCGGCGACTGGGAAGCCAAGGACGTGAATATGGCAAGCTACCGCTTCCTGGTCCAACAACTCAGCGGATACTTTGAAGGATGCGAGTTCCTCCACGTACCGCGAGCCGACAACGAGCCAGCCGATGCCCTGGCTCGAATAGGCTCCACTCGGCAAGCAATTCCAACCGGCGTCGCTCTCTAGCGCCTCCTCAAGCCATCTATCAAGCCGTCTCCAGAGTCCGATTCCATCTTCGTGCCGCCTGACCCCGGTGCGGCCGAGTCCGGCTCGAAGAACCAAGTAGGCGACCCCAAGGCTCCCGTAACCGGCCTGGTGACCCCGGCAGCCGGCTCGGGGACTTCGGCAGCCGGCTCGGGGACTGCCGCACCCGGCTCGGGGACTGCGGTAGCCGGCCCGGGGACTGCACCAACACAACAGCCGGCGGCTGACTCCAGCACCTCACCGCCCAGCCCACCCACCCTGGTGGCAGTAGCCACATTGGCAGTAGAAGAAGTCGCGGGTCCATCATGGGCTCAGTCCATCCTCAACTTCCTAGTAAACCAAGACCTGCCGGCTAACGAAACAGAAGCAAGACAAGTCCAACGTCGAGCCGGAGCATACACAATTGTCAACAGAGAGCTCGTCAAGCGCAGTGTCACTGGAGTCCTCCAACGGTGTGTCGAGCAAGAGAAAGGCATTGCAATCCTCAGAGACATTCACCAAGGAGAATGCGGCCACCATGCGGCCTCAAGATCACTTGTCGCCAAAGCCTTCCGCCATGGTTTCTTCTGGCCGACTGCTTTGGATGATGCCAAAGAATTAGTTAAGCATTGCAAGGGGTGCCAACTCTTCAGCTCCAAGCAACACATGCCGGCCTCGGCACTCAAGACCATTCCCCTCACTTGGCCCTTTGCCGTTTGGGGACTGGATATGGTGGGCCCATTCAAGACGGCGCGCGGCGGCATGACGCATTTGCTCGTCGCCGTGGACAAATTCACCAAGTGGATTGAGGCAAAGCCGATCAAGAAGCTGAATGGGCCGACTGCTGTGACATTAATTGCAGACATAACAGCACGGTAC
Source organism: Triticum urartu (assembly GCF_003073215.2). Classification (NCBI taxonomy): domain Eukaryota; kingdom Viridiplantae; phylum Streptophyta; class Magnoliopsida; order Poales; family Poaceae; genus Triticum; species Triticum urartu. The sequence goes on along the minus strand of NC_053025.1, from coordinate 517,363,962 downwards.
GGCGTGCTACACAACATCATCACCGATAATGGCACGGATTTTGCCAAAGGAGCCTTGGCACGTTTCTGCGCAGCCCAAGGTATCCAGCTGGACTTAGCATCCGTCGCCCACCCGCAGTCAAACGGCCAGGTCGAGCGAGCCAACGGCCTCATCCTCTGCGGCATCAAGCCCCGACTGGTTGTACCTCTGGAGCACTCAGCCGGCTGTTGGCTTGATGAGCTGCCGGCTGTCCTCTGGAGTCTGCGCACTACACCAAACAAGTCAACCGGCTTCACCCCTTTCTTCCTTGTGTATGGTGCCGAGGCGGTCATCCCAACTGACATCGAATTTGACTCGCCTCGAGTAACCATGTACACGGAAGCGGAGGCCAAGGAAGCACGAGAAGACGACGTCGACCTGCTGGAAGAAAGCCGGCTGTTAGCCCTCAGCCGGTCCGCCATCTACCAGCAGGGTTTGCGCCGCTACCACAGCCGGAAGGTCAGGCCAAGATCCTTCCAAGAGGGTGATCTTGTGCTCCGGCTGATCCAGCGAACAGCCAGCCAGCACAAGCTCTCAGCCCCTTGGGAGGGCCCCTTCGTCATCAGAAGAGCTCTAGGCAGCGACTCCTACTACCTGATCGATGCACAGAAGCCGAAGGCACGCAAGAGAGACGACTCCGGCAAGGAGTCGGAACGGCCATGGAACGCCAACCTCCTTCGAAGATTTTACAGTTGAAAGGCAGTATGTATCACGCTAACTTTTGTATTGAGTACAAGACAATAGGCCCCCCGAGGAGGGCTCGGGGACTGCCATCCCTTATTTATGAATGAAAAGTATCATGCTTATGACCTTGTCGTATCATTTACTTATTCCATCCGGCACCGAGTTCGACTAGTCGGCTCGGGGACTGGCCGACTGGAGTTATGTTAGAAGTCCTACCCGCAGTCAGACAAGTAGTGTGCCGGCTCTCAAGCCTTCTCTTGCCAAAAGTCGCAGTTCGAAGAACCGGCTGTCCGGCTGGCAAGAGTTAAAGGCAGGAATGGGCGCCCACACGAAAAACGGCTAGGGACTAACGGACTAATATAACAAAAGCCGGTTTTTCTCACACCGCCGACTGGCTACCAGAGTAGCCGGCCGGCCAGTTTCCATTCACTTCACTTTAATCCAAGAAAGCTCAAGTACTTGCCTCCCCAAAGAGGGAAGGCGGCAAAGGAAAAAGCCTAAGGATAAAAAAGCATACGCGAATGGAAACCAAACATGCACATAATAATATTTACATAAAAAGACCTCTGAGAGGCTAGGATTCAACATAGTTTGGATACACCCCCAGTGGGTGGAACTGCGAAAACTTAACAAAGATTGTTCAAAGACAACAAAGCAGGAAAGATAAAGATGGCAGGTCAAGCTGGCGGAGCGGCCGACGAGCCAGACTGGTTGGCGGAGACGGTCGTGCCGGCTGAAGGAGCGGCCGGCTGACGAACTTCGGCTTGGTCGCCGCCTCCCGCAGAGGGCGTGCTTCCACGTGCCTCGTTGCTGGAGGCACGGTCGGCCTGAGGTCGGCTGGTTGTTCCACCAGCCGGCTCGACGTCTTTGCCGTCCTCGTCTTCGTCTTCTTCGCCCTCGTCGCTGGAGGCAATCTCCTCCGCCGAGTCCTCGCCCACCGCCGGGTTCAGCCTGAACCACTCCTCCGGCTGAGCAACACCGTCATCATCGATTTCGGGTGCGAAAACGCTGATGTCGGTGCACTCGGCGATCGTCGAAGCTCGTTGGGCGATAGCCGGCCTCACCTCCTCCAGCTCCTCGTCGGCCTCCATCCGCCAAGTGCGCAGCTGGTCCAGGCTCAGCCCTGGGTACCAAGCCCGAACGAATTCCAACGCCCGCCCGGCTCCGAGGCGGGCCGCTGACGCTTTCCAAGCCTCGAAGCGACCAACTGCGACTTCCAGCCAGTCGGCAGTTCGGCTTGGGGTGCGGGGGATCGTCTCGCCGGGCCAGAGGGTGGACAACACTTGCGCCCCGGCACGTTGGAGCCGGCGAAGCATCGGATGAGTCGGCTGCAACCGTGCCTGGACGGCCAGGAGCTGCTCCTCAAGGGTCCGGTTTGCGTCCGGCGCAATGTCGGCCCCCGCTTGACGGCGCGCCTCGTGATGGGCCTCAATGCTTTGGGCGGCGAAGGCGGAGTAGCCCGGGAAGTAATCTGCAAGAAACAACAAGCAACAGCTCAAGATAAGTCAAAAAACCCAGGCGGCAAGGGGCAAGAGAAGGGCTAAGAAGGCAACTTACCGTCGATCAAGTCCTCGATCCGGCCGAAGCCTTCGTCCAGGGCTCGCCGGGTCTCAGACCAGCTCGCCGCCTCGGTCTCATACTCCGCCTTCAAGGCGGCTTCGCTTTCCTGCGCCGCCTGCAGGGCCGCTTTGTGGCTCTCCTCTTGGTCGGCCAGCTCCTTGGCTAGGCGATCCCGTTCCTGGACCAAGGCAGCGCACTCGGCCTCCTTGGTATGAAGGGCGGCCTTCGCCTCGCTGAGCTCCTTCCTCAAGTCGGCGTTGGCCCCTGAAGACAAAGAAAAACTAGTAAGAAAAGAGTCGTCAAGAAAGATCCGACCCGACTGCGTAGCAGTCGGCCCGAATCTCGGGGACTACACCCAGTGGGTGCGCTAATGCGCCCCCACAGGAGACAGACAAAATCGAGTACTTACTTCGGCTGTCGGCCAGGTCGTCAATCCGCCGGCTCAACTCCCGAGCCTGGGAGTTGAAGGCGGCAGCACGAAGGTTGTGGTATTCCTGAAAGTTCAGTAAAAAGCAAAGTAAGGTGGCCATCGAGAAAGATCCGACCCGACTGCGCAGCAGTCGGCCCGAATCTCGGGGACTACACCCAGTGGGTGCGCTGACGCGCCCCCACGGAAGAAATTAAGAAAGCAAAGCAGCCAAGAACGAAGGACTCACCCGGACAGTGGCTCGCGTTGACAAGAACTCTTGGTTGAGCTGTTGCAGCAGGGCGGCCTGAGCTTGTAGCCGGCTCCGGACCCCTTGAGCCGCCGCATCCAGCTCGCCAGTCCCCCCGCTGGGAGTCCAATCGGACATGGCGGTGCTGGCCGCCTCCAAATCTTCCGCCGGCTGGCCTGCGCCCGCAACTCGGCGCAACTCCGGCGGAGCGGCGCCTCCCCCTGCGCGCCAGCTCGCCGCCGGCTGCACCTCGAGGCCGGCTCTGTTCTCCGGCTCACCTCCAGCCGGCCCCTCTGGCGCCGCTGACGGTTGGCCGCCTTGGCCCGCTCCGGTTGGCGCCGCTGGCGGTGCTCTCCCCGCAAAGGCCACGGGGTCCTCCCCCCTCTCCAACAGCGGCGGGTCTTGGACGATCTCCTCCGCCAAGGGCAATGGGGTGTCAGGGGCTACAGCTCGAAGAGGAATGGCGAGCAGCAGAGGCTGGTTGCGCGAGCTTTCCGCCTCCGTCTCCGCGGTAGCCGCCTCCGTCTGGGCCTTGGCCGCCGCGTCGGCCTGCTCCCTCGCCGCCTGGGCAGCCGCCTTCTCCGCCGCCTCACGCTCCTCTCGCGCTTTGCGGGCGTTCCGCTCTGTGGCCTCCTTGAGATCAGCGCGGGGGTCCATGCGGCGGGAGCTCGAAGACCCTCCAGCCGGCCCCACGACGGAGCCGCCCGGACCCCGCTCAAGGGAAAGCGGTGCCCTGTCCGGCAAGCGAGAAAAAACTGAGAAGAATATTCGAAGAGAAAGAGAATGATGACAAGCATGCGGCAAGGCAATCGAAGACTTACGCTGAGACCGCCGTAGGCTGCTTCACCACCTTGCGGAAACGGGCCGCTTTCGCAGCCGCCTCGTCTCGCTTGGTCGCCGCGGCGGAGGCTTTGGACTTCTTCGGCCGACTGCCGAAGAGGCCTGAAGCGGCCCGGCTTCTATGCGCCGCTGCCGGCAGTCGGCGCGGTAGATGAGCCCGCGCCCTGATGGTCGGCCGCCGGCTGGCGACACGGAGCGACTTCGGCTTCGAAATCGTCCGGCCAGTCCTCGAAGCTCGCGGTGAACCTTGAGCCTCCGGGCTCGGCGCTGTCCCCCACCACGGCGTCTTCCATGGCGGCCGCCCCCAAGTCTGGGTCGTCAACGTCGTCCACCGTGCGGTCGGGGGCATACCGGCGTTCGATCCCCGCCACCCCGGCCGGCGGCGCAATAAGAGGGTTCTGCTCAAAAGAACCGACTGGTCAGAAGCCGGCCGACAACAAAAAGAAGATAGAGAGAGAAGCTTACCACGGGCGGAGGATTGGCGCGGGAATACGGCACCTTGCCGTATTGCCAGTCCCCGGCGAGCTTGCAGTTGGCGATGTAGTTAACCATGAGCGCCACCTCTGCGTGGGGCATTTCCCATGTGCTCAGACGGCTTGGGTCGAAGCGGCCGCTCATCTGACACATCATATGGGGCCGGCTTTGGAGAGGAAGGATCCGACGCTCCACGAAGGCGGCCACCAAGTCGGCCCCGCGCAATCCTTCCGACTGAATCAACACCCGAAGCCGGGAGATGGCGGCGTTCCCGGTCGGAGACAGTGACCGGGACCGGAAGCTCCACGAGGGCTGCCTCCCAGCCGGCGGGCCGGCTACGTAAGCCGGCAGGTTGATGTAGTCTCCTTGCTCGGCGACGTTCTTCACATAGAAATAAGATCTTTGCCAAACCTTCACCGACTGGATCAGGGGGATGGGCGGGAACGGGTTGTTCTCGCTCGCCCTCCTCATGGCGATGAAGGCTCCGCAGGGGCGGGCACGCCGGCAACGACCGTGCCGAGCTTGCTCTGGAAGAACTCTCCCCAGAGCTCCAGCGTGGGGAGCAGCCCCAAGAAGCCTTCGCAGAGGGAGACGAAGGCCGACAGCAGCATCACCGCATTGGGCGTAAGGTGATGCGGCTGGAGGTTGTAGAACTCCAGGAAAGAGCGCAGAAACCCGCTCGCCGGAAGGCCGAAGCCGCGCAGGCAGTGCGAGCAGAAGACGACCCGCTCGCCCTCCTCCGGCGCCAGCGAGATCTCCTTCGCGGGCGCCAGGCGGACCTGTACGCGGTCGGCGCCGGGCAGGCGCCGGGTCTGGCGAAGGAACTCCACGTGGTCTTCATGGACGTTGGAGCCGTCCCACGAGCTTGACAACACCATGGGAGCGAGGCGGTGTAGAGACGCGACGGCGCTGAGACGGGAAGCTGCGACGGCAGCGAGAGGAAGAAGACGAGGGTTAGGAGGGGCGGAGCGGGAGGGAGCGTGCGAACCTCTGTCGCTCTCCCTCCTCCCCCTACTTATAGGCTCACGTGGTGGAGCCGAGGAAGCGCGGCGTGGGGAAGCGTGGGGATCAATCGTGCCCACTCCCCACGTCCCGCGATTATGGAGCCTTAACGGCGAAACAAAACTGCCTCGAGAAGGCGAGCGGCCCCTGTGGGCCATGGAAGATCCGCGCCCGGACCAAGGCTCGCGAGTGGCGGGCCCGGGCTTGCGGCGGCGTCTCGTCGCGCGCGTGCGCTCGCAGGATCTCGCCGCCACGTGGCCGCGGGAGGGCCCGTAGTCGGCACGCGGGTTGCCCCCCCTCCTCTCGCCTACAAGACGCGGGGCTCTCTGAAGTCGGCGTACGCCCGCTAAGCCGGCTCTTTAGGATGGGAAGCTGACCAAGCTTCTCGTCCCCCTGCTTCACCTCGGAGCTCGATCAGCTTCGGGGACTACCGTCGGAGTAAATAGCCATGGGTAGCCTAGCCGACTTCCCCTGGCCCTTCTGAAAAAGTTACGAGCCCGCCCGACTCTCAAGAATCCAAGACATGGGGCCGCCTTCCCCTAGCTGGCTGCAACCCTGGCCGGCTTTCGGAAGGCGGTCCGACTTTAGCCCTCATGAGAAGGCCGCCTCCAAGAAGCTGGCCATGAGAAGGCCGACTCCAAGAAGCCGGCTCCCCATAAAGCGGTCAACACCGTACCCACAAAGTTTGCACCCACCTAACGGCGGTGCGACAGGGCGTGGCTACAGTAAAGGCTGCCACCCCCGAATCCCGGAGCACGCCTGGCATGGTGCGCCGTGCGGGCTAGGCATGACCCGTCCGGCGCGGCACTGTTGCCATGTTGACCCTGGCGTCACCCACGACGGGCCGCCAGCGTGGCCCATAGACGGTGGGCCCCTTTGAGCAGAGAGACGCCCGAAGGCGGCCACGCCTCCAACTAGTCGGCCCAAGACAGAGCCGGCTCCCCGCAACCGGCTTGCCGCCTTCCTCGAAGAGGACGCCCTATTAAGGAGACAAGACGCGGTAAGGCTACAGCGATCGCCTGATAGGCGGCGGTACTATAGCCGCGTTTACCATGATGAAGCTCACGTCAACAAGATGGAGCCACAGTAACCAGCCGCCGACCAGGCCCTGGACGGTGGGGCCTGCCTGTTGACCAAGGGGTCGGCAGCCGGCGGGACCCACCAGTCGGCGGGCCCCAGCAGCCGGCGCAGAAGCCGGCGAGCGCAGTCATAGACGGCTGGGCCCCGTGCCCAGTCGGATTACCATTGTACCCCCGGGGGGTAGGCCTATATAAACCCCCCGGAGCACCCATGCAAAGGGTTCGACCCCTGGCTAGTCCTAGACACCCCACAAGGAGAAGAAGCAGGCTTGCCGTGCCCTTCTTCCTCCTCCCACTAAACAGCTCAAGGAGCGTTGTATTGCCACTCGATTCATCTAGTGAGTATGCGGAGACCCCGCAGAGCAGCAGTACGGGTGTTATCTCCACGGAGAGCCCCGAAGCTGGGTAAGATCCGCCGGCGTGCATGTCTTCGCCTTATCCCGTTTCCAGGCACCGGCGATGTCTTACTGGCTCCCACAATGATAAGCCACCCGTTGGCATATGTCGCACCTACCACCCGACAGTGGTATGGCAACCCTATCCTGGAAATCATGTTGTTAAACAACGATGAACCTTCGAACTATGAAGAAGCGATGGCAGGCCCGGATTCCAACAAATGGCTTGAAGCCATGAAATCCGAGATAGGATCCATGTATGAAAACGAAGTATGGACTTTGACAGACTTGCCCAATGATCGGCAAGCCATAGAGAATAAATGGATCTTTAAGAAGAAGATTGACGCAGATGGTAATGTGACCATCTATAAGGCTCAGCTTGTCGCTAAGGGTTATCGACAAGTTCAAGGGGTTGACTATGATGAGACCTTCTCACCCATAGTGAAGCAGAAGTCCATCTGAATCGTGTTAGCAATTGCCGCATTCTATGATTATGAGATATGATAAATGACGTCAAAACGACATTCCTTAATGGTTTCCTTAAGGAAGAATTGTATATGATGCAGCCGGAAGGTTTTGTCAATCCTAAGAATGCTGACAAGGTGTGCAAGCTCCAGCGCTCCGTCTATGGGCTGGTGCAAGCATCTCGAAGTTGGAACATTCGCTTTGATGAAATGATCAAAGCGTTTGGGTTTATGCAGACTTATGGAGAAGCCTATGTTTACAAGAAAGTGAGTGGGAGCTCTGTAGCATTTCTCATATTATATGTGGATGACATACTATTGATGGGAAATGATATAGAACTTTTGGAAAGCATAAAGGCCTACTTGAATAAGTGTTTTTCAATGAAGGACCTTGGAGAAGTTGCTTACATATTAGGCATCATGATCTATAGAGATAGATCGAGACGCCTCATTGGTCTTTCGCAAAGCACATACCTTGACAAGATATTGAAGAAGTTCAATATGGATCAGTCCAGGAAGGGGTTCTTGCCTATATTGCAATGTGTGAGATTGAGCACGGCTCTATGCCATGCTGTGTATCAGACCTGATGTGAACCTTGCTGTAAGTTTGGTAGGGAGGTACCAAAGTGATCCCGGTATGGAACACTGGATAGCGGTCAAGAATATCCTGAAGTACCTGAAGAGGACTAAGGATATGTTTCTCGTTTATGGAGGTGACGAAGAGCTCGTCGTAAAGGGTTACGTCGATGCTAGCTTCGACACAGATCTGGATGACTCCAAGTCACAAACCAGATACGTGTACATTTTGAATGGTGGGACAGTCAGCTGGTGCAGTTGCAAGCAAAGCGTCGTGGCGGGATCTACATGTCAAGCGGAGTACATAGCTGCCTCGGAGGCAGCACAAGAAGCAGTCTGGATGAAGGAGTTCATCACTGACCTAGGAGTCATTCCCAATGTGTCGGGCCCGATGACTCTCTTCTATGACAACACTGGAGCTATTGCCCTTGCCAAGGAGCCCAGGTTTCACAAGAAGACCAGGCATATCAAGCGTCGCTTCAACTCCATTCGTGAATATATTCAAGATGGAGACATAGATATTTGTAAAGTGCATACGGATCTGAATGTCGCAGATCCGTTGACTAAACCTCTTCCACGAGCAAAACATGATCAACACCAGAACTCTATGGGTGTTTGATTCATCACAATGTAACTAGATTATTGACTCTACTGCAAGTGGGAGACTGTTGGAAATATGCCCTAGAGGCAATAATAAAGTGGTTATTATTATATTTCCTTGTTCATGATAATTGTCTATTGTTCATGCTATAATTATATTAACCGGAAACCATAATACATGTGTGAATACATAGATCGTAATATGCCCCTAGTAAGCCTCTAGTTAACTAGCTCGTTGATCAATAGATGGTCATGGTTTCCTGACCATGGACATTGGATGTCGTTGATAACGGGATCACATCATTAGGAGAATGGTGTGATGGACAAGACCCAATCCTAAGCATAGCACAAGATTGTGTAGTTCATTTGCTAAAGGCTTTTCTAATGTCAAGTATCATTTCCTTAGACCATGAGATTGTGCAACTCCCGGATACCGTAGGAATGCTTTGGGTGTACCAAACATCACAACATAACTGGGTGGCTATAAAGGTGCACTACAGGTATCTCCGAAAGTGTCTGTTGGGTTGGCATAAATCGAGACTAGGATTTGTCACTCCGTATGACGGAGAGGTATCTCTGGGCCCACTCGATAATGCATCATCATAACGAGCTCAATGTGACTAAGGAGTTGGTCACAGGATCATGTGTTACGAAACGAGTAAAGAGACTTGCCGGTAACGAGATTGAACGAGGTATGGGGATATCGATGATCGAATCTCGGGAAAGTAACATACCGATGGACAAAGGGAATTGTTTACGGGATTGATTGAATCCCCGACATCGTGGTTCATCCGATGAGATCATTGACTATTGGTTATTCACCGGAGAGATGTCTCGGTCATGTCTGCATGGTTCCCGAACCCGTAGGGTCTACACACTTAAGGTTCGGTGACTCTAGAGTTGTTATGGGAAATAGTATGCGGTTACTTCCTAGATGAGATCCCGGACGTCACGAGGAGTTCCGGAATGGTCCGGAGGTGAAGAATTATATATGGGAAGTCCAGTTTCAGTCGCCGGAATGGTTTCGGGGGTTATCAGTATTGTACCGGGACCACTGAAAGGTGTCCGGGGGTCCACTGGGTGGGGCCACCTACCCCGGTGGGCCAAGTGGGCTGAACAAGGGTGGGAACCAGCCCCTAGTGGGCTGGTGCGCCCCCCTAAGGGCCCAAGGCGCCTAGGGTTGAAAACCCTAGGGGGTGGGGGCGCCTCCCACCAAACTTGGGGGGCAAGTTCCCCCCTTGGCTGCCGCCCCCTCTAGATGCATCTATGGGGGGCCGGCCCCCTCTCCCTTCACCCTATAAATAGAGGGGGGTGGGAGGGCAGCCACACCCTTCCCCTGGTGCAACACCTCCTCCTCCTTCGTAGTGCTTGGCGAAGCCCTGCCAGAGAACCACGAGTTCCATCACCACCATGCCGTTGTGCTGCCAGAGTTCTCCCTCAACTTCTCTCCCCTTGATGGATCAAGAAGGAGGAGATGTCCCCGGGCTGTATGTGTGTTGAACGCAGAGGCGTCGTCCGTTCGGTTCTTGATCAGATCTTCCGCGATTTGAATCGCCGCGAGTATGACTCCATCAATCGCGTTCTTGTAACGCTTGTGCTTAGCGATCTTCAAGGGTATGAAGATGCACTCTCTCTCTCTCTCTCTCGTTGCTAGCATCTCCTAGATTGATCTTGGCGACATGTAGGAAATTTTTGAATTATTGCTATGTTCCCCAACATTTTTACTCCCACAGATACAACCATCACCCCCTCCAATTCAAATGGCTGATAAACAAGAAAAGTAATTGAATGTACATACATTGTAAGATAAACAGGTGCAATGGATAGTAGGGAAGAAAATAGGGCATGAAATAATTCAAATTTATGTTGTCTAACCAAACAGAATAGCATGGCATAATTTCACATATATGATTGCTAATTAAACAGGATAGCATGACACAATTTCACATGTATGATGGCTAACTAAACATGATAGAATGACATACTTCAAAATATGATGACTATGTAAATAGGATGAGATGATATTACTATATGATGTGTCTATTATAATGGTTGGCATGCCATAATTCATAAACACGCCATCGATGGAAACATGATGGCATGATATAATTCACGGATAGAATGACATAATTCAAAATATGATGACTATGTAAACAAGATGAGATGATATAACTATATTATGTCCTTAGAATATGGGTTGACATGCCATAATTCAGATACATGCTTTCTATGTAAACATCATGGCATGATATAATTCAAATGTATGATTTATATACTAAGCAAGTGAGCAGAGGGCAATCGCATATGTGATGTGTCAACTAAGGAGATGACATTCAATATTGTGTATATGATGTAAAAACTAAGCATTGCAAGACAACATATGCATGATATGGTTTGCTTGCAAAGGCAATCGAAGGTTGGCTGTGGCATCGAAGGCTTGGTCATGCAGGTGTTGGCCCGGGATGGCTCCTACCTCCCACCTCTCTCCTCCCTCTCCCACCTCCACCGAGCTTCATGGCGACCTCTAAGCTAGATCTCAATGGAAGGGCTCCTACATTGGGATTTTGCACCGGGCCTTGCCCTAGCCGAACAGGTGAGAAGAAGGTTTGGATCCATGGTCCATTTTCCCCCTCTCGGGACTCCAAGGAATTCCTTTTGGTGGTCTCCTCTTCGTCCTCGTTTGCTCTCTCTGTTGATCCGGTGGGCATTGCATTACAATGTTGCATTAGGGGTATTAGCTCTAGTTTTCGTGTGTCCAAGATCATGCACGTTCTTTTCGGTTCTCGGTGGCAAATAATAAGGTGGGGCATTTCATTCATCGGTTAAGGGACAGAATTTGGCATGACTTTGTTTGTCAGTTCCATCTCTATAATGGTCGTTTTGCCCCAGCCCCTATTGTTGATTCATGCCGGCATGCTGATCAAGAACTTATGGATATCTCTGCTCGTCATCCTGTGGCAATTGGAACTTCTCTCCAGTTCTTACACTCGAGCTCGAAGCATGACACTGTCTCTCACAAGGTTCTTGGCAAATTTGATTTGGTTCCCCTTGATCACATGCATTTCTCAAATGATAATACTGATGAGGCTTCGGCATCATCGGCTAACGTTACTTTGCAGCATCACACTATACCTGCACATGGATCTTCCTCCTTGCCCACTAATTCTTTGGTCTCTTCTTTCGATTATTTGGATAATCCTATTGGAAGAACTGTTCATCCAGCTCCCGACATCAATAATCCGGCTGCATTAATTGAGCACTATTTACGTCTGGCGGAATTAGAGGAGCACCAGCCGGCCCCTTTCATTAAATTTGGGGCTTTTAATTGCCCTCTGTCTCGCCCGTATCCTCAGCTTCCCCAATGTTTCTTACACTTAGCTTTAAAATATGCCCCCACGCATACCTCTTGGCCTGCTACTTTCTCGGCCCGGCATAAAGCGGATTTGGCCCATGCTCGCTACACGGCTACAGAAATTATGGATTTATCAAATAATTGGGCGATTCTTTGCCCGCACTGTTTACAATGGGGCCATCACAAGATTTCTTGCCATGCTCAGTTGATTTGCATTGATTGTTAATCTCCTGGTCACAAGGCGGCTAATTGCCCATCAGTCCCTAAATCATAGACTTGCCCTGAACTACACGACACATTTGGTAAAAAAAGAGCCAGACCAGAGATACTCCTATTTGCATGGACGTACCTATGCAACGCTGAAAAAGACCAACCATTTAATGCTCTGCCTGTGGTATCTACGGCCACGTGGAACGATCCTGCCTCAAGCGGCGATACAACAAAAAATGGCAATGGAAGCCCAAGAATCCGTAGACTTCCTTTCCTACCGCTCACGGCCCAGCTTCCGCCTCGGTTTCCCCCACACCGCATCATCACCTTGTCTTGTCACAGCATCAGTCACCACCACCCACCTCTGCTTCCTTTGTGCCCATGGCGACCACCCGCTGAATCCGGTGCCTTTCCTTCCCCCGGGCTTCGCCATCGAGCCTGGTCTAGCTGACCGCCTGGTGCGCAGCGGTATGGTGGTCGGCCCCATTGCGCCGCTCAACCACGACTTCCTCGCCATCGCCGAAGCTAGCTACTATGTTCCTCTGCATCGTCGTGTGGCCACCCGCACCACCGTTGAAGGTCTGTTGCATGAATCCTAGCTCTTCACAACGGAAGCTTCTGATCATCCTTTTGGCATTGGCATTTTTGGGTTTGCGGATTCCTTTATATGTGATACTGCGGTGGCCACCCCGCTAGAGCTCGAGGATGAGGATCTCCTCATCACTTTTGTGCCCCATAATGAGGTCCTGAATCGCTGCACCACATCTTTTGGCCCTGAAGTCTGGTTAATGTTCTTTGGATTTTCGTATGACTATCAGACCGACTACTACATCACCAAAGCTTTGGGTGGTTATGGCTCCCTGGTCAGTTGGTACAATCCGCGTCAAGATAGAAGGTACATTCTTCTCAAAGCTCGCGTTATTCGCCCGCGTCTGATTCCCAAGAGTTTTGTGGTCTATCAATTGGGTGGTGCTCAAGATTGCTGGACAGTGCAAGTTACGATCCTGCGTAGCAGTGACTGGAACGGGTTGATTCCTAAAGTTCTTGCTCCCGGTGAAGAAGCACCCCCACCTGACGGCACCCCTCATCCACAGTTTGGTCTCGAGCTCACCGCCGAACAATTGTACCAGCAGCAGGTGCATAATTGGTTGGTTCAGAATGGCGCACCACCTGATGGAGTTGCAAACCAGGGCAATGGCCAGAACAATGGTGCTTGGGGTGACTGGCCTGCACCCCCCGCACCACCAATGTCGCCGATTCCTCCTCATCTGGTGAATTATCATGCCTGGCTAGCTGCACAAGGACTAACTGTCCAACATGGACTAGTGCCTGAAGATAATTTGACTGATAATGCAATGGAGGCCTGGAATGACACCTTTTTTGCATCTGATGAAAGTTCTGCTGACACTGCGATGATCTTGATCGCTCTGAATGCACATGTCTACCAGCAACCTGTTGCTCCAACCTCTATCACTGTCTCTGTGGCTTTGCACAACCATGGCATTCAGTTTGGACTGTCAGTTCAAGGGTCTAATCTTGTCAATCTCCTTCTGAATGATCCAATTCCTCGTCAGCAGCTCAACACTTATATTTTTCACGCTCTACGCCCTATGATTGCTGCTATTGGCCCATGGAGTGCTGGCTACGGTCTTGTTGGAAATATGCCCTAGAGGCAATAATAAATTGGTTATTATTATATTTCCTTGTTCATGATAATCGTTTATTATCCATGCTTGAATTGTATTGATCGGAAACTCAGATACATGTGTGGATACATAAACAACACCATGTCCCTAGTAAGCCTCTACTTAACTAGCTCATTGATCAATAGATGGTTACGGTTTCCTGACCATGGACATTGGATGTCATTGATAATGAGATCACATCATTAGGAGAATGATGTGATGGACAAGACCCAATCCTAAGCCTAGCACAAAGATCATGTAGTTCGTATGCTAAAGCTTTTCTAAATGTCAAGTATCATTTCCTTAGACCATGAGATTGTGCAACTCCCGGATACCGTAGGAATGCTTTGGGTGTGCCAAACATCACAACGTAACTGGGTGGCTATAAAGGTGCACTACGGGTATCTCTGAAAGTGTCTATTGGGTTGGCACGAATCGAGACTGGGATTTGTCACTCCGTGTGACGGAGAGGTATCTCTGGGCCCACTTGGTAGGACATCATCATAATGTGCACAATGTGACCAAGGAGTTGATCACGGGATGATGTGTTACGGAACGAGTAAAGAGACTTGCCGGTAACGAGATTGAACAAGGTATCGGATACCGACGATCGAATCTCGGGCAAGTACAATACCGCTGGACAAAGGGAATTGAATACGGGATTGATTGAATCCTCGACATCATGGTTCATCCGATGAGATCATCGTGGAACATGTGGGAGCCAACATGGGTATCCAGATCCCGCTGTTGGTTATTGACCGGAGAGTCGTCTCGGTCATGTCTGCATGTCTCCCGAACCCGTAGGGTCTACACACTTAAGGTTCGGTGACGCTAGGGTTGTAGAGATATTAGTATGCGGTAACCTGAAAGTTGTTTGGAGTCCTGGATGAGATCCCGGACGTCACGAGGAGTTCCGGAATGGTCCGGAGGTAAAGATTTATATATAGGAAGTCCTATTTTGGCCACCGGAAAATGTTCGGGATTTTCTGGTATTGTACTGGGAAGGTTCTAGAAGGTTTCGGAGTGGGGCCCACCTGCATGGGGGGACCCACATGAACGTGTGTAGTGGGGGCAAGGCCCCACACCCCTGGTCAAGGCGCACCAAGATCCCCCCTTAGAAGGAATAAGATCATACCCCGAAGGGATAAGATCAAGATCCCTAAAAAGGGGGATAACAATCGGTGGGGAAGGGAAATGATGGGATTTCTTTCCCCTACCTTTGCCAACGCCCCAATGGACTTGGAGGGCAAGAAACCAGCCCCCTCAACCCCTATATATAGTGGGGAGGCGCATGGGAGCCGCACCCTAGCCCCTGGCGCCTCCCTCTCCCCTCGTAACACCTCTCCCTCTCGCTGAGCTTGGCGAAGCCCTGCCGAGATCCCCGCTGCTTCCACCACCACGCCGTCGTGCTGCTGGATCTCCATCAACCTCTCCTTCCCCCTTTCTGGATCAAGAAGGAGGAGACGTCTTCCCCAACCATACGTGTGTTGAACGCGGAGGTGCCGTCCGTTCGGCGCTCGGTCATCGGTGATTTGGATCACGACGAGTACGACTCCATCAACCCCGTTCTCTTGAACGCTTCCGCTCACGATCTACACGGGTATGTAGATGCACTCCTCTCTCTTGTTGCTAGATGACTCCATAGATTGATCTTGGTGATGCGTAGAAAATTTTAAAATTCTGCTACGTTCCCCAACAGGTCTTAGGCCTGATAACATGGATATTGCTGTCATAGTGTCCTCTGATGCAAATGGGATGAGTTTCTCTCGGTGCCCCAATGCACCTTCTTCTGCTTCCTCATTGGTTATTGAAGAAATCCAAGAAGAAACTCTGCAGAGCACGATGACAAATCCTCTGTACACTGATATGCCACTTGCAATCACTGGGACAGCTACTAGCTCGCCTGAAGATCACCATGTCAGAATGGCGTCTGGTCCGCTTGGGCTCGCTGCTGTCAATGCTATCACCATGCCATCTGGCCATGTGATCACCCGTGGGCATCGTACCCGTCCTCCGCCCCCATATCCACCACCGAGGTGCGCCGCAACAACCGCTCCAACAAATATAATGGCTTCAGAACGCAGCAGGTAACTGACACCCGCCCTGTTATCTCCTGGGTTAAACCTCGGCTGGTGCCTTCTATTGGATCTTCCTCTTCTGCTCGGGCTTCCGAGGATGAGATTATACCTCCCATGCCAGTCCAAGTTCTGCAAGAGATTGACATCAACAGGTGCGCAGTCCCTCCTGCTGAACTGTCTGAAGAAATTCTCACTACTGCACCTTCGACAACTGCTGCAACAACGACCTCCTCTCCACATGAGCCAGAGGGCAAGTCTGCTGACCACAGGGCCTAAAGCCCTTCTTTTGCATGCCACCTTTACATAGTTGGAATGTGCTCTATTGGAACATCTGTGGTTTGAATTCCGATGACAAACAACTTGCCCTGAATAATGTGGTTCGCTCTAGTGGTTGTTCAGTGATTTGCCTGCAGGAGACTAAAAAGACATCTTTTGATTTATTGTTTATTAAGACTTGTTGTCCTCGGAAGTTTGATAAATTTGCTTTTGTCCCCTCTCAAGGGGCCTTGGGGGGTTTAGTTACTATTTGGAAAAGCTCTGCTTTCTCTGGTAATGTCATATATTCATCTGAGTTTGCCCTGGTTATTAATTTTACGAGTAGCTTATCTGCTCAATTGTGGTCTCTAGCCAACGTCTATGGGCCTTGCTTCGGTGACGCACGTGCGGCCTTTACAAAATGGCTTTACGATATTGACATTCCATCCATGCAAGACTGGCTCCTTCTCGGTGATTTCAATTATATTCGAGCACCTGATAACCATAACAAGCCTGGGGGCTGTCCTCATGACTGAGGGAGTCCTGGATCAGGGGGTCTCCGGACACCCGGACTATATCCTTCGGCCGAACTGTTGGACTATGAAGATGCAAGATTGAAGACTTCGTCCCGTGTCCGGATGGGACTTTCCTTGGTGTGGAAGGCAAGCTTGGCAATATGGATATGTAGATCTCCTCCCTTGTAACCGACTCTGTGTAAACCTAGCCCCCTCCGGTGTCTATATAAACCGGAGGGTTTAGTCCGTAGGACAACATACAATCATACCATAGGCTAGCTTCTAGGGTTTAGCCTCTACGATCTCGCGGTAGATCAACTCTTGTAATACTCATATCATCAAGAACAATCAAGCAGGACGTAGGGTATTACCTCCATCAAGAGGGCCCAAACCTGGGTAAACATCGTGTCCCCTACCTTCTGTTACCATCCGCCTTAGACGCATAGGTTGGGACCCCCTACCTGAGATCCGCCAGTTTTAACACCGACATTGGTGCTTTCATTGAGAGTTCCACTGTGTCGTCACCATAAGGCTTGATGGCTCCTTCGGTCATTGGTAACGATGCGGTCCAGGGTGAGGTTTTCCTCCCCGGACAGATCTTCATATTCGGCGGCTTCACACTGCGGGCCAATTCACTTGGCCATCTGGAGAAGATCAAAAGCTACGCCCCTGGCCATCAGGTCAGGTTCGAAAACTTAAACTACACTGCCGACATCTGCGAAGACTTGATCTTCGACGGATTCGAGCCCATGATAGGTGTGCCGCACAGTCGCGACGAGCATGACGTAACTCTGCCGTCGGACAATATTCGGGAGATCGCATCTGCAACCACTTCGGCCGTCAATCCTAAGCAAATCGCGCCATCCGAGGACGGAGGGATAGACCCCGCCATGGAGGCCCCACTCTCAGCGGCGATAGAGCCGGATACTGACTTCACCCCTTACGAGAGCCATGTTGCCGAACTACTAGATTCATCTCCGGTCACGGACTCCGGGCCGCTTGCATCCGCGCCCGTCGAATCCGACTGGGCGCCGATCATGGAGTTCACCTCCGCAGATATCTTTCAGCACTCGCCTTTCAGCGATGTGCTAAATTCATTAAGGTCTCTCTCCCTGTCAGGAGAACCTTGGCCAAACTATGTCCGGCTAGAATGGGATGCGGACAACGAAGAAATTCGCTGCCCACCCACCACCCACTTAGTAGCCACTGTCGACGATTTAACCGACATGCTCGACTTCGACTCCGAAGACATCGACGGTATGGACGACGATGCAGGAGACAAGCAGGAACCACCGCCCACAGGGCGCTGGACCGCTACCTCATCATATGATATATACATGGTGGACACCCCCAAAGATGGCAATGGCAACGAGACAGCGGAGGATGACCCCTCCAAGAAGCAACCCAAGTGCCGACGTCAGCGGCGCCGCTCTAAGTCCCGCCACAGCAAAAGCAGTGATACTGGCACAGGAGATAATAACACTCCGGATAGCGCCGAAGGCAACCACAATCCCCTCCAGCACGATGTAGAGCCGGAGGATGAACAAGCTAGCCCTCCAGGGTAGGCAGCAGATGGAGAACCGGAGGAGGACAATTACATGCCTCTCTCTGAAGACGAGGCGAGCCTCGGCAACAAAGAATTTATCGTGCCTGAGGATCCCGTCAAGCAGGAGCGGTTCAAGCGCCGACTTATGGCCACAGCAAATAGCCTGAAGAAAAAGCAGCAATAACTTCAAGCTGATCAAGACTTGCTAGCAGATAGATGGACCGAAGTCCTTGCGGTCAAGGAATATGAACTCGAGTGCCCCTCCAAGAGTTACCCAAAACGCAGGTTGCTACCTTACCTCGAGGAGGAAGCATTGAAACCCCCATCGTCGGTGTCAAAACCGGCGGATCTCGGGTAGGGGGTCCTGAACTGTGCGTCTAGGCCGGATGGTAAAAGGAGACAAGTGACACAATGTTTTACCCAGGTTCGGACCCTCTTGATGGAGGTAAAACCCTACGTCCTGCTTGATTAATATTGATGATATGGGTAGTACAAGAGTAGATCTACCACGAGATCGGAGAGGCTAAACCCTAGAAGCTAGCCTATGGTATGATTGTCTGTTCGTCCTATGGACTAAAACCCTCCGGTTTATATAGACACCGGAGAGGGCTAGGGTTACACAGAGTCGGTTACAATGGGAGGAGATCTACATATCCGTATTGCCAAGCTCGCCTTCCACGCCAAGGAAAGTCCCATCCGGACATGGGACGAAGTCTTCAATCTTGTATCTTCATAGTCTAACAGTTCGGCCAAAGGATATAGTCCGGCTGTCCGGAGACCCCCTAATCCAGGACTCCCTCAGTAGCCCCTGAACCAGGCTTCAATGATGATGAGTCCGGCGCGCAGTATTGTCTTCGGCATTGCAAGGCGGGTTCCTCCTCTGAATACACCACGGAAGAATTTGAATACAAGGATAGTGTCCGACCCTGCAAAATAAGTTCCACATACCACCATAGAGAGAATAATATTTTCGCAAATCTAATTTGCTAACTTGTTTTGGCAGCATGACGTTATGTCATGGCCCGGTGATTATTCGAACCGTTTTTCTTCAACCAGCTCCACACATAACGCGAGGCGGTTTCTTGACACGTCTTGTCAAAGCAGAGATTGTGTTCCCCCAATTACGGGATTCTCATTAATACGGTCGTGGGTAACCCAACCATGTCTACGACTCCTAGATTATAGGCAAGTCCCAAACGGCTACAGAGAGGACGCTTGATGTTCACCCTCTTTATAAAGGGACAAGGTTTTCGCTTTTTCCCTCTCGTGCTCAATCGAACCCCTCCCCCGCCTCGAGTTCTAACACCCAAAGCCCAGGTCAGGTGCTCCGGATCTTCAATCATGTCCGGATCCAGCCTTCAAGGCCAGTGGATGCCCTCCTCCGTCATGGAAGAGGATATCAAGAAGTTGAGGGAGGCCTGATACCTGACTGCCGAGGTTTCGCATCGGCTGCCTGCTCGAGGGCAGGTCATCCCCACTCCCGAACCCAACGAGAACATCGTGTTCGTCTCCCACTTCCTCTGAGGCCTAGGCCTCACTCTGGATCCCTTCGTCAGGGGTTTGATGTTCTATTACGGGCTAGATTTTCACGATCTAGCTCCGGACTCCTTTCTCCACATCTCGACATTTATTGTCGTGTGTGAGGCCTTCCTCCGCATTACCCCTCACTTCGGCCTGTGGCTCAAGACCTTTGAAGTGAAGCCGAAGATGATCGAGGGGCAACATGCAGCGTGCGGAGGCGCGTCAATAGGCAAGATGGCAGGAGCTTCGTGGCTGAAAGGTTCCTTTCCAGAGGTGTCCGAATTATGGCAACGGGAGTGGTTTTACGTCACAGCTCCCAGAAGTGCCAAGTGGGTGGCTGCCCCCGCTTTCCGCTCGGGCCCCCCACCATAACTGATGTCATGGATTAGCAGAGGTTTGAGCTGGGGTCCAGCCAAGGACGTGACTATACTGCAAAGCCGCATTCAAGATATCTTCGAGGGAGATTTTAATTTGGTTGTGGTAATGCAAGTTATGCTGGTTCGTCGAGTCCAGCCTTGCAAAAGTCGGCCCCTTCACTTGTGGGAGTTCAACCCAGAAGGACCGCGTGCCATTCAAAGTTTCCTTGGCCTGATGCATGAGGAGATGTACAAGTCATTCTTCGGACCTCAAATAGAGTGTTCGGATACTACCGAGGACGTGGGCCTGAGCAGTAACTGCGCCGCCGAACAAGTAAGAAATCCTCTAGCCGAACACACCGTCTTTTATTCATCATGAAATTATTTCTGAGAGATCGCTCTTTGGCCAGGACTGGCTAACAAAGGCGAAGATGATTTGGTGTTCGGCCCCCCTCCCCGAGGGTTTGGAAAATCCGGTATTGGAAAAGATGCTCGAGCTCGCACCTTGCCCGGAGCCCTCGAAGGAAGATACAGGGGGGAATAATATGGGCGGAAGCGGGTCCCCATCGCTGCTAGTTCCAACCGAGGGAATGAGCGCCTCCATAAAGGAGAATAACCGGGGGAGGAAGAGGACTGATTCCGAGGATCCGGAAGCCGAGGCCTCCAAACGGGAGGAGAAGTCTCCAACAGAGGGTCCTGCCTCGGGGGGTGCTCTTGCCGCACAAAGTCCGTGGGGGGATCAGCCCTCCAACGAGTCGTAAGTGATCCAAAAAATACTTTAATAGTGAAGGTATACTATCTTTCTTCTGAGAAAATAACTGCCGCATATATCTTTGCAGTTCGGGTCTTAGCCCTTCTCAGCTGAGCTCGTCTTTGGGGTATCTTCTTCCGGAGATGATGGAGGGCGAAACGCCTCCCCCGGACTCCTCCGCTCAAGAAGCGGGCGACCCCGAAGTGTCGTCACGGAGGGCCTCTCCGGATCCGGTGAGGCCAGAAGATAATCCCATAGACCCCGAAGTCCCCAGCGTCCGGCTCCCGAAGAGAGCAAACAAAAGAGTCCGGCACCATCTGGTATGCGCGTCGGACATTCTGAGGGAGCTGTTGGGGCGAGCGGCCATCTCAGAAGAACGCCGTACGCTGATGGGTACAGTGATGGAAAGAATTTCGTCCGCCGAAAGCGGATTACATGAAGCCTTTATGAGTCTACTGACAGGCTTTGAGGTACGTGAGATAATATGTGATAGTACCGCACATGTTAGGTGTGCCCTGTGTAGATAGTAGCCCCTGAGACTCTGGTTGTCATCGAGAATGGCGGCAAACAGAGGATCATAGTCCCAGGCAATAACCAGACCGCCTTTATGTGCAGGTGGTGGAAGCTCCGGTGGCTAGCCGGACTAGTGAGTTTGCCGAATTAAAACGGCAACTGGATGCGGCAGATGCCAACATCGAGCTTGTTAACAAGCGGCTTGGCGAATCACAGGGTAAGTTATGTTTTTTGGTGAATGTCGCACAATAAGAGCAGCATGATGCCAGTATCTTTAATATGTTGTGACTGCAGACGGAGCTGCCACCGTGGAGACCCTTCGGGCGGAACTCGCCCGAGCTAAGGAACAAGTGAGGGTTAGTAATGCAGCTGCTTTGAAGGCGGCCGAAGAGTTAAGAGCCAAGAAGGCCGCCCATTGCGAAAGCAAAGAAAAGATGGCCAAGATGGCCGTAGAATTAAAAGGCACTGCTGACCGTTGCCAGTTCCTTGAAGAAGAGAACCGAGTGAAGGCAGCGGACCTTGAGAAGGCCACTATGGCGACCAAAGACGGTCGCTCTGCTATGAGCGCGAAGAAGGAGGAGTTGCACGAAGCCGGGGATATTGTGGCTGGGAAGCCCTTTCTGCTGCGGAGGAAGTTCGGAGATCCGCGGTATGCCCCTCTAGATCGGCTATGGAGTTCGGCAGACGCATATATGGACTTGGCGGCGAGCGCTGTCGATGCGGTCGAATACTTCCAAGATCAATCAGATCGTGAAGTGGACAAGCTATTCTGGTCGCAATTCAACGTTCCAGAGCGTTCGCTTCCCTTGACTGATCAGCTAGACGAATGGGCCGAACTTAATAGGTTGTCCGGACTCGCCATGAGGTCTGTTGTAGATCATTCGTGGCCCGACAAGCCGAAGCCGAACAGCTATTTTAGCTTAGTGCAGCGGTTCCTTGGTGTGGTGCCGCACATCAACGCGATGAAGAGGTCGGCGTGCATAGAAGGCTCGCGGATGGCCTTTGCCCGTGTCAAGGCATACTGGGCGGAGATGGATGCTACCACTGTTGCGGCGCAAGGTTCGGCCATAGGCCGAGTAGCTGCCGAGCACTATTTTGAAGAGGTTCTTGAGGGTGCTCGTTTGATAGAGTCCCAGTGCTCGAATAATATTATGTTTGAATGACATGTATTCCCATTGTAAACACAATGTTTTTATGAAATATAGTAAGGCTGTATTTATACTTTTGCCGGAAAGTAATGTGATGCCTCGTGTGCGGCCGTTTGTGTATATATGTATATAACCTGATAGATTGCAGTCGCCGGCTTCAACCCCCACGCATATAATGCGGAGGTGCTCGCAAAAAACGCGTGTTCACACTTAACCCAACGTCTTGGTCCTATTAAGGAGGTGATAGCGCAGCGAACGAGGCAACTAGACTGTAATGCTTTAACACTTTCACTTAGCCATAGGAGTTTGACAGTGGGGCTACTAGATAGCCCCTGGTGGCTCCGCACTCTCCCGATCTCGGGGTGCATACATGCCTGGCCGGAAAACGACCCTTCATTAAGGCGGAGGAATTCTAACATTCCGATAGGTCATCGAGTGGTTGACCAGTCTCACGCTATATCATGATAGTCAGTTTTCGGCTTTCTCTATTGAGATGCTCGTTGGGATGAACTAGGGCACAATCGCAGTAGTTCTCCTGGTGCTGCCTTAGCCGATAAAGCGGAACGTAAGGCACCAAAACACAAGAGCCGGGCAAACCCAACATTTGACCAAACACAATGATTCAGAGTTGATGCATATAAGGCCAAACTCGCGACGCCGAACACTCCCTAAGGTATTCGGTCTTTATGGTATAAACCGGGCCTAAATATTGCCCTTTGTAAGAAGCCCCTTGTGTCCAGGTACGTGCATTATTCTGACGTGGCCACATGCCAAGACGTCAGCATCCTTCTCAATTGTACTGAGAATTCAAGGGATGTGTATCAACAAGAGACAGTAAAAAAGGTTTACGCAGGGTCTTAATCTAAAAAGAATCCTTGGAGCGGGTCCCTGCTGCACGTCTGCGCCTGTGTCTCCATTGTGCCATATCCTGGACGGGTGTAGCATGATGATCATCTGTAAAAGAGAGGAACTTAGGTGAAAAAGTTGTCGTGCAAAAAGATAGTTTTTAAAGAAACCATGTATAACTAAAATGAGTAGAAATTGCCACTTGTCAGTGCACGTTGAGCCCCTTGTATTTGTAATAGGGGTGTGGTCATCAATCCGGTACAAATTACATATAGCAGCGCCGGGCTCGTCTAACTGCGTCCGTGGTCTTGACGACCTATCAAATGCTTTAGTTGGTGAGGTCGTTTTTAGTGTGCGGCTGCCAAGGCAGTCGCATTCTCTTCGGCGCGCAAAGATCGCTTAATATTTCCGTTCACTATAATGATGCCACGTGGACCAGGAATCTTGAGCGTGAGGGAAGCGTAATGCGGTATTGCATTAAAGCGAGCAAAAGCTTCGCGTCCAAGTAGTGCTTGATAACCGCATTGGAACGGAGCAATGTGGAAGGTTAAATGTTCACTACGGGAGTTATCGGGGAAGCCGAATATAACCTTTAGTAGCAGGGAGCCCGTGCAATGAGCCCCTGGGCCTGGCGTTACTCCTTTAAAGGTAGTGTTGCTATGGCAAATTTTTGTTAGGTCTATCCCCATTTCGCGGATTGTATCCTGGTATATCAGGTTTAAACTGCTGCCACCGTCCATCAGGACTCGTGTAAAGTGGTATCCGTCAATTATTGGGTCTAATACCAGGGAGCCCATCCTTCCCGCCGGATACTTGCTGAGTAATCACGATGGTCGAAAGTGACCGGTTGAGACGACCAGTGGCAGGGTTTCGCGGTGATAGGCCCTTGGGCATATTTATCTGGGAGGGCCGCTTTGCTTCCCTTGATCACGTGTAATACGTTGACTGTTTTGACTTCTGATGGAAACTTCTTTTGTTCCCCAGTGTCTTGCTTGAGAGGCTCATCCTCATCTTCGCTTGGTGTATCCTCCCCCTTGTGTACGGCGTTGAGCTTGCCGGACTGCTTGAAGACCCAACATTCTCTGTGGGTATGATTAGCGGGTTTACCAGGGGTGCTATGGATCTGACATACTTGGTCCAGAATTTTGTTCAGGCTGGACAGTTCATCTCTGGCGCCTTTAGAGGGCGGCTTTTGCTGACCTGGCCGAGAGCTTCTGAATCCGGCGTTTACCGCCGTGCTCTTCGGGCTGTCTTCTTTATTCCGACGCTTATTATTTTTGCTACGTCATGATTTCCCGTTTTCATCTCTAACTTCGGATGTGCTTGGGTCGCTGGTGCTGCATCTGGCTAGCCAGCTATCCTCACCCGTGCAAAAGCGGGTCATGAGGCTTGTTAATGCTGCCATTGTTCTCGGCTTTTCTTGGCCGAGGTGTCTGGCAAGCCATTCGTCACGGACGCTATGCTTAAAAGCTGCCAAGGCTTCGGTGTCCGGACAGTCAACTATTTGGTTCTTCTTAGTAAGAAACCCGTTCCAAAGCTTTCGGGCTGACTCTCCGGGCTGTTGAGTTATATGACTCAAATCGTCCGCATCCGGGGGTCGGACATAAGTCCCTTGAAAATTTGCCCGAAAAGCGTCTTCGAGCTCTTCCCAGCTTCCAATGGAGTTTTCGGGGAGGCTTTTAAGCCAGTGCCGTGCTGGCCCTTTGAGTTGGAGGGGTAAGTATTTGATGGCGTGGAGATCGTCTCCTTGAGCCATATGGATGTGGAGGATATAGTCCTCAATCCAGACCCCAGGGTCTGTTGTTCCGTCGTATGCCTCTATGTTTACGGGTTTGAATCCCTCTGGAAATTCATGGTCCAGCACCTCATCAGTGAAACATAGGGGGTGTGCGGCGCCCCTGTATCTGGGCGTGCCGTGGTGTTCGGATGTTTGGTTTGTTGCATCATATGTTGTGGCGCGCTTGCGTGGTCCATAGATGGATCTAGTTGCACCGTCCTTTTGATGCGAGCCCTCGCGTGGATCGCGTATTGGCTTATGTGCGGCATTGCTTGCCGCTCTATGTTGGCCGTGAGGTCGTCTATCTGGCCAGGTGGCTGTTTTAATTTTTGGTTGAGGGGGGTCTAAGGCCTCCTCATCGAATTCAGGTAGCAGCTTCCGCTTCGGGTAGCTCTTGGTCGGGCAATTACCGCCATACTTCGCTGCTGTGTTGAGTACTTTGCTCCATCTGATTTGGAGTGTGTCCTGCGCAGCCTTGAGCCTTTGCTTCTGCTTTTTTAGACTTCTAGCAGTGGAAACAAGGCTTTGGTGGGCATTTTGTTGCTCCGGGCGTCTATCCGGTGTTATGTCCTTCGGACTATTATCCTTGACAGAATCGGTTTGTTCGGTTTGATTCTCCGTATTGCTGTGGTCCGGCAGTGGTTCGCCCTGTTCCAACGCTGGGTCTGTATGATTGTTATTTCTGCCAAGGCGGGATTTGGGGCGGCGCTTACGCTGCCGCTTTGACTGCTTCTCGAGGGGACAAGCCTTCGTTGCGTCCTTCCATTCCTCCTCGTCGTTTTCTTTTGGTGTGTCCACCATGTATACGTCATGTGATGTGGTGGACGTCCAGTGTCTTGTGGGCGGTGGTTCCTCTTCGCCTCCTGCATCGTCGTCCATACCGTCGATGTCTTCGGAGTCGAAGTCGAGCATGTCGGTTGAGTCATCGATAGTGGCTACTAAGTGGGTGGTGGGTGGGCCTCAAATTTCTTCGTCGTCCGCATCCCGGTCCTGCCGGACATAGTTCGGCCAGGATCCTCCTGACAAGGAGAGAGACCTTAATGAGTTCAGTATGTCGCCAAAGGGCGAGTGCTGAAAAATATCCGCGGAGGTAAACTCCATGATCAGCGCCCAATCGGATTCGATAGGAACGGGCGCAGACGGTTCGGAGTCCGTGGCCGGAGAAGGATCCAGCAGTTTAACAACACGGCTCTCGTGCAAGGAAAGGTCGATGTTTGGCTCGATCGCCGCTGAGGGTAAGGCCTCCGTGGCAGGGTCCATCCACCCGTCCGCGGAAGGCGCAACTGGCTCCGAATTGAGGGTTGGAGCGGCTGCCGGTGCGATCTCCTTAACACTGTCCAATGGGAGAGCTAAGTCATGCTCATCGTGACCGCGTGGCGCACAAGGCAGAGGCTCGAATCCGTCGAAGACCAAATCTCCACGGATATCGGCCGTGTAGTTTAAGCTTCCAAACCTGACCTGGTGGCCAGGGGCGTAACTTTCAATCTGCTCCAGATGGCCAAGCGAATTGGCCCGCAGTGCAAAGCCGCCGAACACGAAGATCTGTCCTGGGAGAAAAGTCTCACCCTGGACCGCATCGTTATCGATGATAGTAGGAGCCATCAAGCCTAACGGTGACGACACAGAGGAACTCTCAATGAAAGCACCAATGTCGGTGTCAAAACCAGCGGATCTCGGGTAGGGGGTCCCGAACTGTGCGTCTAGGCCGGATGGTAACAGAAGACAAGGGACACAATGTTTTACCCAGGTTCGGGCCCTCTTGATGGAGGTAAAACCCTACGTCCTGCTTGATTAATATTGATGATATGGGTAGTACAAGAGTAGATCTACCACGAGATCGGAGAGGCTAAACCCTAGAAGCTAGCCTATGGTATGATTGTCTGTTCGTCCTATGGACTAAAACCCTCCGGTTTATATAGACACCGGAGAGGGCTAGGGTTACACAGAGTCGGTTACAATGGGAGGAGATCTACATATCCATATTGCCAAGCTTGCCTTCCACGCCAAGGAAAGTCCCATCCGAACACGGGACGAAGTCTTCAATCTTGTATCTTCATAGTCTAACAGTCCGGCCAAAGGATATAGTCCGGCTGTCCGGAGACCCCCTAATCCAGGACCCCCTCACCCATCACCAGTGTACGATGCGGCTGACCGGCCACCGCGTGGCCGAGCCAAAGAGGCATTTCAGCCGGAAGTTCAGCCTGCACCCCGTCGCCACTCAATCAATAATACCAAGGCCCGGGGCAACACTCGGGACCTGCGAGATGTATTGAACAGTAAGGCAAAACTTGCAAGATCAATATATGGGTCACGGGGGCGCGCGCCAATGCGGGACGATGACCGTCGCGGCGGATACACTAAAGGTAAATCCGGCCGGGCCGAATACAGCAGACAAGACTCATATGAACTGCGTCGGGATATAGCCCGGCACAGAGGCGCCACCCACCCCCTATGCTTCACTGATGAAGTTATGGATCATGAATTCCCGGAGGGTTTTAAACCCGTAAACATCGAATCGTATGATGGTACAACAAATCCCGCTGTATGGATTGAGGATTTCCTCCTTAACATCCACATGGCTAGTGGTGATGATCTACATGCTATCAAGTACCTCCCACTAAAACTCAAAGGACCAGCTCGACATTGGCTGAATAGCTTGCCAGCAGACTCCGTCGAAAGTTGGAGGATCTGGAAGACACATTCCTTGACAACTTCCAGGGCATTTATGTGCGACCACCGGATGCTGATGACTTGAGCCATATAACTCAGCAGCCAGGGGAATCGGCCAGGCAATTCTGGACACGGTTCCTAACTAAGAAAAACCAAATTGTCGACTGTCCGGATGTAGAGGCCCTAGCGGCACTTAAGCATAACATCCGTGACAAGTGGCTTGCCCGCCACCTCGGCCAAGAGAAGCCGAAGTCTATGGCATCCCTCACGATACTCATGACCCGCTTTTGCGCGGGCGAGGATAGCTGGTTGGCTCACAGCAACAACACATCCAGGAATCCGGGCACTTCGGATACCAAAGATGCCAACGGCAGACCACGTCGTAACAGACCAAAGCACTGCAACAATGGCGATAACACCGATGATACGACAGTCAATGCCAGATTCAGAGGCTCTAGATCCGGTCAATGGAAAAAGCCATTCAAAAGAAGTACTCCGACTCCGTCCAGTTTGGATCGCATACTGGATCGCTCGTGTCAAATCCACGGCACCCCTGACAAGCCAGCCAATCACACCAACAGAGAATGCTAGGTGTTCAAGTAGGCCGGCAAGTTAAATGCCGAAAACAAGGACAAGGGGCTGCATAGTGATGACGAGGAGGAGCCCAGGCCGCCGAACACAGGAGGACAGAAGGGGTTCCCCCGCAAGTGAAGACGGTGAACATGATATACGCAACCCACATTCCCAAGAGGGAACAGAAGCGCGCACTAAGGGACGTCTATGCGATGGAGCCCGTCGCCCCAAAGTTCAACCCATGGTCCGCTTGCCCGATCACCTTTGATCGCAGGGACCACCCCACTAGTATCCGTCATGGCGGATCCGCCGCACTGGTCCTAGACCCCATCATCACCGGATTTCACCTCACTCGAGTCCTTATGGACAGCGGTTGCAGCCTGAACCTGCTCTATCAGGATACAGTGTGAAAAATGGGCATCGATCCCTCGAGGATCAAACCCACCAAAACCACCTTTAAGGGCGTCATCCCAGGTGTAGAGGCCCATTGCACGGGCTCAATCACACTAGAAGTGGTATTCGGATCACCGGACAACTTCCGAAGTGAGGAGTTAATCTTCAACATCGTCCCGTTTCGCAGTGGCTATCACGCACTGCTTGGACGAACTGCATTTGCAAAATTCAATGCAGTACCACATTACGCATACCTCAAGCTCAAGATGCCAGGACCTAGGGGGGGGTCATAACAGTGAATGGAAACACAGAACGCTCGCTCCGCACGGAAGAGCATACCGCGACCCTCGCTGCAGAAGCACAAAGCAGCCTTTTAAGGCAAACCACTAATTCGGCGATACAGCCCCCGGACACCTTCAAGCGAGTCCGGGGTAAACTGCAACAGGATCGCCTAGCACGTTCAGAGCTCGCCTAGCAATTCGCCCCCCGTCCTAGTCCCAGTCAAGTGACGAAATCCGTGCCGCGCGTACATAATTATGCACTGAAAATACCATGGACATAGACGGGGGCACGATCAGGGCATGCCCCGCAATGTGGCTTAACCGCCCTAGGGGCTGCATACCTTTATCATTTTTAATCTTTCAGGATTAGCTCTCTGGAAGCCCTGTCCGGCGGTACGATGGCCGGACACATTATGGGAAGAAACTAGCAAGGAGGCAAGATGCAAAGATGTACACAGGAACCCTCAGGTGGTCTCTAATAATAATTGATGTACCTGTTTTCTACTTTCCATACACAGCTTGCCCTTGGATAGGACATGTCAAATAGTCCTACTGTTTGCTGATTGCACCACTTGTACCAATACGCTTCGACATATTATTTAAATAACAATGCATAGCATTAGCCTATTACTGCATTATTCATCCTTTTTTATATATATGTTCATTTATGACAATCTGTACCCGTACATTTGGGTATGAACAGTACACCAGGGGCTTTCGTTTACCCCATAATACGACGCGAGAAGTCCGAACACTTTCGACGGTGTGGCACCCCGAACTTATAACATTATATGCATCAACTCCGAATCATGTCTTGGGTCAATAGTTGGGTTTGCCCG
Organism: Triticum urartu; assembly: GCF_003073215.2. Lineage (NCBI taxonomy): Eukaryota > Viridiplantae > Streptophyta > Magnoliopsida > Poales > Poaceae > Triticum > Triticum urartu. The sequence continues at coordinate 517,334,305 of NC_053025.1, read as the reverse complement.
GCTCCAATGCTTTGGTACCTTACGTTCCGCTATATCGGCTAAGGTAGCGGTGGGAGAACTACTGCGATTGTGTCCCAGTTCTTCCGGACGAGCACCTCAGTAGAGAAAGCCGAAAACTTACTGTCATGATAAGGCGAGAGGCTGGTCGCTGTTCAAGAGGTCTCAAGTCCTTAAAGACTTTTTCCGCTTCGGGCGAGGAGTCGGCCTTGTCCAGCTTAGGCTTGTATAGTGCCCCAAATTCGGCCTTCGGTATACTAGGGGCTTCGCCAAAATTTAAAATTGTAGACTTCTATGGCTAAGTGAGAGTGATAAAGCCTTATAGTCCGATTGCCTGGTTCGTTGTGCTGAACACCTCCCTTGAAGGACCCAAAATTGCGGTAAAGAGTGCTCAGGTCTATCCTGAACACCCTAGTACTAGTTACATGGGGGCAGAAGCCGACAACTGGCCAACTCTCAGATTTTATAAACGACCACACAGAAGGTAATATTTTAAATTAAAAAAAGCGTCACATGGCGCAAATGAACTCGTTTCACATTAACAGGATCACGTGAGCATGTTCATTCAAAAATTACATCCTTGGCACATTCATCCGCCACAAGGCGGGAACCCTTCAGGACACTCTCATAGTACATCTCGGGGCAGCGATGCTCCTTGCCCTCCGGCGGCCCCTCCTTCACCAGCTTCACGGCGTTCAGCTTCGCCCAGTGCACCTTCACTCGGGCAAAAGCCCTGCGCGCACCCTCGATGCAGACGGACCGCTTTATAACTTCAAGCCGTGGGCAGACATCCACAAGCCGCCTCACCAGAACGAAGTAGCTGCCGTGCAGGGGCTCGCCAGGCCACATCCGGACTATAAGGCCCCTTATGGCCTATTCGGCCGCCTTGTGAAGCTCGACCAATTGCTTCAGCTGGTCGCTCAAGGGCACGGGGTGTTCGGTCCCAGTATACTGAGACCAGAACAACTTTTCCGTTGAGCTCCCCTCCTGAGCTCGGTAAAACTCCGCGGCATCCATTACACTGCGGGGAAGATCTGTGAACGCCCCTGGAGAACTCCGAACTCGGGTAAGTAAAATGAAAGCTTCCTCCACATGCTTGCTTTGCATAATAAATGCCTTAACCGCTGCTATTTTCTTCACCGCATCAATCTCCTGGAGGGCCTTGTGGGCTTCAGCCTTGGCGCTCCGGGCTCTCTCAAGCGCCTGCGCGAGCTCAGACTCTCGCGTCTTAGAGTCAAGCTCCAAGGACTCGTGCTTTTTGGCAAGAGCCTCGAGCTCTTGCTGCACCTCGCCCACTCGGGCTTCTTGCTTCTCCCGCTCAATGCGCTCCTTGGCCACTTTGTCTTCGGCCTCGGATAGCGCCTTCTTTAGGGTCGCCACCTCGGTCGTGGCCCCTGACAAATCCATGATGATCCTATTACTTTACACCCGAACTTCTTTTTAAATATATAGACAAAGGTATTGCTTACCTTTGCTCTCCTCGAGCTGCCTCTTGGTGAGGCCGAGCTCATCCTCGGACCGCTCCAGGTCCTGCTTCAGTGCAGAGACCTCCGCAGTATGTGCGGCAACAGCCAGCAGTGAAGCTTGCACATACACATAGACATATTCTGATTAGACTCCTGAGTTATCATTTGATCCTCTATTCGGCCTTTCTTCGCGAATGCCAAACAGAGCATCAGGGGCTAATGTCTATGCGGTAATATTTTTCCTATATTTTCATTACTTACCTCAAAGCCTGTTAGGAGGCTGGCACAAGCTTCGGTCAGTCCGTTTTTGGTGGACTGAACTTTCTCGATCACCGTACTCATAATAGTGCGGTGCTCCTCGTCAATGGAAGTGCCGCAAAGCGCTTCCAGCAAGTTGGCCGGTGCCTCTGGCTGGACAGAGGCCACCGGCATGGGCGGCTTGCCCCTCTTAACGAGGGGTCACCTGCTGGATTCCGGAACCACTAAAGGTTCCGGCGCAGTGTCTGGCTGGGAGCCGAACTTGGAGCCCGTGGGGATTTTGCTCCCTTTGCGCCCAGGGTCCGGAAGGTTGCCTCGAGGCGCCTCCAGGACTACCTCCCCTTGGCCCGGTGCCTGTTGATACAACGCCTCGACGTTGTCCGCAGGGCAAGGGGTGGAGGCGGTCGGAAGTGAATCACTGTTCATATCCGACGAGTCCAAAGAATCGTCCGACGAATACACATCGATACGGGCTCGGGACGGGCTGCATAATCATGTTCGGTGTAAGTAGAAGCAGTGCAATAAAACATACTATGAATTACTATGGTATCCGGATACTTACGACTTCGCCTGGGGCTTGTCCCTGGGGAACCACTCGTCGTCGCTATGAGCAACCGTAGTGGAGCAGTCCGGATTGAGGTTCCTTCCCTTCTTGGACCCTTCGGCCTCCCTGGTTGAGTCGGCCTTCCTTTTCTTGTCTCCCCCGGCGGGGGGGGGGGACTTTCCTCTTCCTCCTCGTCTTCGTGGGAGGAGTGCGCGTCGGAGTCATCGGACGATGAGTCCGATACAACCTTGCGCCGGAGACCCTTTTGGGTCCCCGTGGCCTTCTTCTTGGTCTTCTTTACCGGCACCTCGTAAGGTGCCGGAGTCAGCATCTTCGTTAGAAGAGCGTCTATAGGATCTTCGGGCAGAGGGGCTAGGCAATCGAGCTGCTCCGCTGTCTTTATCTAGTCCTGTTAATGACATGGAAGCTTAGATCCTGCACATGACTTAACTGGGGCAAATAAATACCCTGTGAGATATAAAAACTTACCGGATTGGCACGACGCTTTGCGCTGAGTCCGCGGTCCTCGGTGAGGGAAGGAGGTACCTTGGCGCCCTTGAACAACACCCTCCAGATGTCCTCGTGCATCGTGTCATAGAGCTCTCGCAGCGTCTGGTGCTTGGCCGGGTCGAACTCCCACAAATTGAATGCCCGTCGTTGACACGGGAGGATCCGGCGGAAGAGCATGACCTGGACCACATTGACAAGCTTGATTTTCTTGTTCGTCATGTTACTGATGCAGGTCTGGAGTCCGGTCAGCTCTACTGAAGAACCCCAGGACAGGCCCTCCTCTTTCCAGGGGGTGAGCCATGTGGGGATTCCAGATCGAAATCTGGGGGCCGCCACCCAGTTGGAGTCACGCGGCTCGGTGATGTAGAACCACCCCGATTCCCACCCCTTTATGGTATCCACATAGGTGCCCTCGAGCCAGGTGACGTTAGGCATTTTTCCCACCATGGCGCCTCCGCACTCTGCTTGCTGGCCAACCACCACCTTCGGCTTGACATTGAAGGTCTTCAGCCATAGGCCGAAGTGGGGCCTGATGCGAAGGAGGGCCTCGCACACGACGATAAATGCCGAGATGTTGAGGATGAAATTGGGGGCCAGATCATGAAAATACAGCCCGTAGTAAAACATGAGCCCGCGGACAAACGGGTGGAGGGGAAATCCCAGTCCGTGGACGAAATGGGTAAGAAAAACTACCCTATCACGGGGTTCGGGCATAGGGACGATCTGTCCTGCATCTGGCAGCCGGTGTGCGATATCCGCGGCCAGATATCCGGCTGCCCGTAACTTTGCGATGTGCTCCTCCGTGACGGAGGAGACCATCCACTTGCCTCCTGCTCCGGACATGCTTGGAGTGGTTGGAGAAGAGGAACACGATCTTGGGCGCTGGAGCTCGAGTGCGTGAGAATGGATAAGCAAGGAGGTAGAAGGCATGGGTAAAAGGGGGTGAATCCTTGTCCCTTTATAAGGGCGGAAGAGGCGATGCGTCTCCCCACTTGCCTGGTAAAATCGCTTATTCCCCAGGCACCGTAATTGATGGCGCGGTTGGGTTACCCACGTCCGTATTGATGAGAATCCCGTAATAAGGGGGACACAATCTCTGCTTTGACAAGACGTGTCAAGAAAACCGCCCCGCGTTACATGCGGTGCTGGTTGAGAAAAACGGTTCGAATAATGACCGGGCCATGGCGTGATGTCATGCTGTCAAACGTGTCAGCAGATTGGATTTGTGGAAATATTATTCTCTCTACGACATTATGTGGAACTTGTTTTGCAGAGCCGGACACTATTCTGGTGTTCAAAAATCTTCTATGGAGTATTCGGAGGAGGAACCCGTCTTGCAATGCCGAAGACAAAACTGCGCGCCGGACTCATCGTCATTGAAGTATAGTTCAGGGGCTACCGAGGGAGTCCTGGATCAGGGGGTCTTCGGACAGCCGGACTATATCCTTCGGCCGGACTGTTGGACTATGAAGATGCAAGATTGAAGACTTTGTCCCGTGTCTGGATGGGACTTTCCTTGGCGTGGAAGGCAAGCTTGGCAATACGGATATGTAGATCTCCTCCCTTGTAACCGACTCTGTGTAAACCTAGCCCCTCTGTTGTCTATATAAACCGGAGGGTTTAGTTCGTAGGACAACATACAATCATACCATAGGCTAGCTTCTAGGGTTTAGCCTCTACGATCTCGCGGTAGATCAACTCTTGTAATACTCATATCATCAAGAACAATCAAGCATGACGTAGGGTATTACCTCCATCAAGAGGGCCTGAACTTGGGTAAACATCGTGTCCCCTGCCTCCTGTTACCATCCGCCTTAGACGCATAGTTCAGGACCCCCTACCCATGATCCGCCGGTTTTGACACCGACAATTACATGTGTATGTTTAATGATATTATCCGGAAGCAAAGCCTAATTGAACAACCCATAAAAGGCCGATCCTACACCTGGAGCAACATGCAACCAGACCCCCTACTTGAACAATTAGATTGGTTCTTTACCTCGCTCCACTGGACTAATGCTTACCCCAACACCATGGTTAAACCTCTCGGTAAGTCTGTCTCCGACCATGTACCTTGTCTGGTTTCCATCCAAACTTCTATACTTTGCAGCAAAATTTTTAGGTTCGGATTCACAGATCTAGTTCAAGAGGTTTGGAACAGACCGATCAGATCCCTTAATGCTGCAATAGTTCTCTGCCGCAAATTCAAAGCACTCCGGCATGCTCTGAAACTCTGGATTAAAAATCTCTCTCGCCTGTCAGTGGCCATCGCGAACTGTAATGAGATCTTGGCTCAAATTGATGAGCTTGAAAACAATAGACCCTTGTCAATACCTGAGACGAATTTTCACACCATCCTCAAGAAACATCTACTGCGCCTTCTCAACTATCAAAACCAATACTGGAAGAACGTTGTACCATTCGTTGGATCAAATTCAGAGACAAAAACACAAAGTTCTTCCAAACTGTTGCCACTGAACGGTTCAGAGTAACAATATTGTGAGCTTCAGAAATGACGAGGGAGAAACCGTGGATGATCATGCTGGGAAAGAAGCTCTGCTCTTCCAAACTTATACTGAACGCTTGGGCACCTCTCGCCCGACTGAAATGAAATTTAACCTCCCAGACATCATCCAGCGCCACACAAACCTGGACCACCTTACTACTCTGTTTACACATGCTGAAATTGACGAGGTGATTAAGGAAATGCTAGCTGATCGTGCACCTGGTCCCGACGGATTCAGCGGAGCCTTCCTCAAAGCGTGTTGGCCCCTCATCAAACATGATTTCTATTCTTTGTGTGACCAATTCCACGAAGGCACCCTGGACCTCACAAGTATAAACGACGGGCTCATTACTCTAATCCCAAAAACCAACTCCCCTGAGACTGTGAATGATTATAGGCCGATCACGTTGCTAAACTGTTGCCTAAAGCTGATCACCAAGCTCCTTGACAATCGGTTGCAGCGCGTCATCTTGCAAATTGTCCACACGAACCAATATGGCTTCATCAAGGGGCTTATGATCCAAGACTGTCTTGCATGGGCCTTTTAGTATATTCATCAATGTCAAGCTTCGAAGCCCAAAATTATACTTTTGAAACTAGATTTCACCAAAGCCTTCGATACAATTGAGAACGCCCCCATGCTTAACATCATGAAACACATGGGTTTTACTAACAAGTGGCTATCCTGGATTGATAGCATCTTCTCCACTGGTCGATCTTCTGTACTGCTTAATGGGGTTCCCGGCCGTCAGTTCCATTATCGCAGCGGGGTGCGCCAAGGGGACCCACTTTCTCCCCTTATTTTTGTGTTAGCCACTGACCTCCTCCAGGCCGCCATCAATGCTGCTTTCCGACAAGGTCGAATCCAACTGCCTTTGCCATGTGCCGGGCAAACAGAATATCCGGTGGTTCAATACGCGGATGATACTATTTTGGTAATGTCGGCATGCACACAACAATCAACCATCATCAAAGGGATCCTGACCCATTATGCATCATCCATTGGCTTGTGGATTAATTTCCATAAATCCACGCTCATCCCAATCAACCTCTCTCCGAACGCAACTACTATTTTCGCAAATTTGTTTGGTTGCTCGGTTGGGTTAATGCCTTTCACATCTCTCAGCTTGCCTCTCGGTACGTCCAAACCCACTGTCCTGGATCTCATGCCACTTGTTTGTAGTGCTGAACACCGCCTCACCTCTACTATCATGATGATGTCCTATGGAGGCAAACTGTCCTGGCTTAATGCAACAGTTACTTCTCTTCTCATCTATGCCATGTGCACACTCAAGTTCCCCCTAAACTGATCGAGATGCTTGACAAGATCAGGAGGAGATGTCTTTGGACCAACAAAACCGAACAAGGAGACAAGTGCAACTCCTTAGCTGCTTGGGAATTGGTCTGCAAACCCAAAAAACTTGGAGGCCTCGGGGTCATCAACATTAAGTTGCAAAATGACGCATTGCTCCTGAAATTTCTCCACAAGTTTTATAACAAGATGGATATACCTTGGGTGCAGCTTTTATGGAACACGTACTACACGGACAAGATACCACATGCAATGGCACCGATCGGCTCATTTTGGTGGCGCGACATCCTCAAGATCACCCCATCTTCCGTGGTATATCACAGGCGAGGTGGCGTCGGGCGCGACATCACTGTTTTGGAAGGATATCTGGGGCAATGATGTATTACAATCCCCGCACCCCCATGCTTTCTCCTTTGCCATGCATGAGGATGTGTTCGTAAAGGGTTTCATGGAGAGCACAACACTCGCTGAAGCCTTCCACCTTCCACTATCCCCCCAGGCTTTGAATGAGGTGCGGGACATCCAAATGGTTTCATCCGACATGAGCCCGACCTCCACCATTAATGATGTCTGGTACTATGTTTGGGGCAAGACGGATTACAAACCAGCCGAATACTATCAATACTTGTTCAGAGATGCAACCGTTCATCCTATCTTCAAATGCTTATGGCGCTCTCACTGCATCATGAGGATTAAAGTCTTCGGGTGGCTCTTACTCCATGATAGGCTCAACACACACAACATGCTAAAACGTTGGCATTATGACATCGGTGATGACCATAGTTGTCTCCTGTGTGGGGGCCCAATGGAAGAAACGGTGGATCATATGATCTTTACTTGCCCTTTTAGTCAAAGTTGCTCGCAAAAACTTGGTATCACCTGGCCGGGGTTCGACTGTCGACTGCACCTGTTGCAAACCACCAAAGACACCTGGGACGACCCCCTTTTCTTCGACACATTCCTCGTGGCAGCTTGGAGATTGTGGAAGGAAAGGAACAACAAGCATTTTCAAAGGGTGGATCCTACCATCAACGTCTGGCTTCGGAGGTTCAAGAAGGACTTTGGCCTACTACAACACAGAACCAAGAGGGCACATTCTGCCCTCATCTCCTCTTTCGTAGCTGATCTTTGAATAAGTAGACTCTGTAGCACATCCCCTACCTATCCTATTTCTGGCCAATCACTGCTCTCTCTGTGGTGGTTGGCATGGTTGTACATATGATGTAATTGTGTAAACACCTACATTATATATGAAAACACAGTAGGAGCCTCTCCTACTGTCCTTCTCCTTAAAAACATATGCATGATATGAGTAATATAACCCTGCCAAGTTTGAGCATACACCTCAGGGGGATAATAGGACTGGTCATCTACCTCTGAATCCTCCTCTGAGGAGCTATTTGTAACCAGCAAGATATCTGCTTCAGCAGGTAGCATTGTCTGCTCTGAAGACCTTGTTTTCACTCCAGATTTCTCCATCACCAATTCAAATTGCTGATGCATAGGAAGAGCAGTTGAATATACAAACATTGTCGACAAATGCAATGAGTAATACAAAAAAAGATGACATGATATAATTCACATATATGACGCTTGGCTAAACAACATGTCATTGCATAATTCACATACATAATGCCTTGCAACAAGATAGCATTGCATAATTCACATATATAATGTCTTGAACAAGATGACATTGCAAAATTCACATACATGGCAACTAGACACTAAACAGGTGGCATTCACACAAAGCATGTCTAAACTAAGCAAATGACATGACAATGAAGACACCATATGCACGATATGAGCAATATAACTGTGCCAAGTTAGAGCATGCACCTCGGGGGGAAATAGGAATAGTCATCTGTCCCTGAATCCTCCTCGGAGGAGCTATCCGTAACCAGCAAGACATGCGCTTCGTCAGATAGCATTGTCTGCTCTGAAGACCTTGTTTCCACTCCAGATTTTTCCATGACCGTGTCGAATGACTGATGCACAGGAAGAGTAATTGAATGTACTAAAATTGTTGACAAATTTAATACGTAATAAGAAAATGATGGCATAATATAATTCACATATAAGATGACTGGCTAACCAGGGTGGCATTGCAAAATTCACATACATGATGCCTGGCTAAACAAGATGGCATTGCATGATTCACATATACAATAAAGAAACTAAACAGATGGCATTCACACAAAACATGTCTAAACTAAGCAGATGTCATATTTGATGTATAAAGTAAGCAACGAAAGGCACCATATGCATGATATTACCAACATCAGCATGCCAAGTTAGAGCAAAGACCTCAAGGGGTAAATAGGAGTGGTCTTCTCCTTCTGAATCCCCCTCAAAATAGCTATCTTCCTCTTGATTACAATCCAAAATGGGTGGAGGGGGGCTGCCTTTGCACCCACCATGAAGCGACATCTGCATGAAATTTTATTGCCATGCAAGGCTCGTCTCTTTTGCTCTACATGTTCAGTTCCATTGTGTACAATAACTGACATGCATAGGAATAAAACACAGTGAGATTATGTAAGGAGTGCATGCACAAATCCAGAGTGATGGTAGCAAACTATGGATAGACCCAAAACCAATGATAGCACCCAGATAATAGCTTTAGTTAAAAATACAGATAATGGCTCCTTTAATGTTTGTTTCCACCCAACATGATACTCATAGTAGACACCCGAGATTAACCAGATAGTATTGATTGCTGCCCTAATATGCACCCTAGAACCATTTAAAAACTCAAGTTTGAGCATTAGTTTGGACCTGACTCGGAGTCTAATAGGTGAATAGGACGATAAAGTGGCATGTCATCATATTAAGTGATGCATAACGTAAGTAGACACGAAAGAGTGCGACCTCTCTTGCGGACCCGTGTAGTCCTCAAGGTCATCTGCTTAGTTGATGATGGTAATGTAGTTGTCGTGGCTGTCGGCGGTGGGGAAGAAGATCTGAGGTGGCGAAAGACAGTCTGGAGGGTAGATCCCTGCTTGGTGAACCCTTCCGTCATTGGAGCAGCTGAGCTCGGGTGGAACGCAGCGCAACAGGAGCGGGACAAACCACACAAGGTTTTCTTTGACACATATTTGTAACAGAAGTAATTGTGTAAGGGTTTGTTTGAATTTGAGGATTCTAACAATGCAGGGATAGGAAATACATAGGAATATGATAGGAATACATGTGCAAAATAGAGAATTTAAAAACACATGATTTCTGCCAATCTGGGTGTTTGGTTCACAAGAATTGGAAGATCACACGATGCAAAGAAGCATGGTGAGATTAAGTCAAACCACAAGAAAATGTATGGTTATAATGCTATTATGCTACTATCTCTTAGTCTTATGCTTCGTGAATAGGAATTTGAAAAGGAGGACAAGTGGATATTAAAATTTTGATGGTTTTTCTTTCAAGGAGACACTAAAGGAACGAATCCTACAGTTTTCCTTTGCTCCATTCCTTTGAACCAAATACATGAATAGTAGTACCATAGAAAACTTTCCAATTCATATATTTTCCTTCACTTTTCCTCTCAAGCACTGGCGATTCTAGTAGGCAGGCTTCAGCAGGGAAAAGCCTACACTCAAAAAATGTTTTTGTGCTACTTCTACTACTTTGGACCCAGGCCACTGCCCTACTAGCTCAACTCCCAGGCCCATCTACAAATGCACAACTCAAACACGCCTAGATAAATAATGATGGCGTTCAAGAGAGTCCATCACGGATAACTAAGTTGCCTGGTACCTCACTGCTTGTCATATAGTAGGAGAAACTAATCGTATTTCACGTTACTACGTGTGCTCAGTGGACAATATATATAACATGTAGAGTAAAAAAGAGATGCAACAAGTGTACAACCTCTTTGGCGAAGCCATGTCGATCTCAGCGTGATTGGGTTGGTCGGTGAGGATGCTCCGGCTGATTTGGCTGTCGGAGGAGGGGAAGAAGATCTTAGGCTGTCGAATTTGGGGTTTCGCGGACCCTTGAGAGGTTCGAACACTAGGGTGCGTGCGAAGAACTCGTCCTCCCCAGTTAATGCGACCGTCGATAGAAACTCGATGGCACGAATGCTTTTCCCAATCTTTCACGATACGATGTCACTTGAAACGGTGTGGCGTTCGCGATCTTGTAGATGCAATCACCACAAAAACAACACGCACACCTTGATAAAGAAGTACGTGGACGATCCTCGAAGAATCAGCAGCAAATTAGAGACGGCGTCTCCAATCTCTCGCCCGAACACAAAGCAATGATATAAGCTTCTCAACTAGTACGCATAAATTAACTCATCAAGGGAAGATACCCCGGCTTGCTAGTCTTTATTTGTCCGACAAAATATAAACCAAAACCTACCCTCTCCTAGTGATACGATAAACTATAAATACTACTTCAGCCGGCGGCGGACAGATCGGAACCGACTCATACTACTCCTACTTCCTAAAAATCCTAACCAAATAGTAATATCCTAGTTAATTGCAACCGTCCAATTAGGCACGGCACTTTGGCACGCAAGCCTCTTAGCTTTCTCTAAGCCAACGTGTACGTGTTGGAGTCCTTCCTCGCATGTGTAGGTTTCATCCCAGCTAATGTACGTACAGAGGCCAGCTTCCAGTCCTTGTGTTCTGCAATTTCCTTGTCCATCAACATATTGGGAGGAACAAAACTAGTCCTGGGCTGGGTCATAGACTGCACTCTTTGCGTTATCCGACCTCCACACCCTCCTTTCGTCACAACTTGTCGACGTAACGCAGGCACAATATACCTAGCGTTTCTTCCTTGGTTGACTATGTCAACCAGATTGGTACTAACGGCATATAGGGTTGCATCATCCTCCCTCCCTTGAAAGAAAACCATCCTTGGTTTCGGCATATACCTTGTAGTTTTCTTTTTGAACACTTCTATGGTACAACTGATATCTTTTGCATCTTTGGGAAGAATAACATAGAACTCACCCTTATGCATAAAATGTTGGAAATATGCCCTAGAGGCAATAATAAAAGCATTATTATTATATTTCCTTGTTCATGATAATTGTCTTTATTCATGCTATAATTGTGTTATCCGGAAATCGTAATACATGTGTGAATAACAGACACCAACATGTCCCTAGTAAGCCTCTAGTTGACTAGCTCGTTGATCAACAGATAGTCATGGTTTCCTGACTATGGACATTGGATGTCATTGATAACGAGATCACATCATTAGGAGAATGATGTGATGGACAAGACTCAATCCTAAACATAGCACAAGATCGTATAGTTCGTTTGCTAGAGTTTTCCAATGTCAAGTATCTTTTCCTTAGACCATGAGATCGTGTAACTCCCGGATACCGTAGGAGTGCTTTGGGTATACCAAACGTCACAACGTAACTGGGTGACTATAAAGGTAGACTACGGGTATCTCCGAAAGTGTCTGTTGGGTGACATGGATCAAGACTGGGATTTGTCACTCCGTATGACGGAGAGGTATCACTGGGCCCACTCGGTAATGCATCATCATAATGAGCTCAAAGTGACCAAGTGTCTGGTCACAGGATCATGCATTACGATACGAGTAAAGTGACTTGCCGGTAACGAGATTGAACGAGGTATTGGGATACCGACGATCGAATCTCGGGCAAGTAACATATCGATAGACAAAGGGAATTGCGTACGGGGTTGATTGAATCCTCGACATCGTGGTTCATCTGATGAGATCATCGTGGAGCATGTGGGAGCCAACATGGGTATCCAGATCCCGCTGTTGGTTATTGACCGGAGAGTCGTCTCGGTCATGTATGCTTGTCTCCCGAACCCGTAGGGTCTACACACTTAAGGTTCGGTGACGCTAGGGTTGTGAAGATATGTATATGCAGTAACCCGAATGTTGTTCGGAGTCCCGGATGAGATCCCGGACGTCACGAGGAGTTCCGGAATGGTCCGGGGGTAAAGAATTATATATAGGAAGTGCTGTTTCGGGCATCGGGACAAGTTTCGGGGTTATCGGTATTGTACCGGGACCACCGGAAGGGTCCCGGGGGTCCACCGGGTGGGGCCACCTATCTCGGAGGGCCCCATGGGCTGAAAGAGAAGGGAACCCAGCCCATAGTGGGCTGGGGCGCCAGCCCCTATAGGCCCATGCGCCTAGGGTTTCCACCATGGAAGAGTCCATGTGGTGGAAGGCACCCCTAGGTGCCTTGGGGGGGAGGGAAACCTCCCCTTGGCCGCCGCCCCCCCCTAGTAGATCTCATCTACTAGGGTCGGCGCCCCCCCATGGCACCCCTATATATAGTGGGGGGGAGAGGAGGGATTTCACACCAGCCCCTGGCGCCTCCCTCTCTCCCCGTTACGTCTCTCCCTCGTAGTCTTGGCAAAGCCCTGCTTCTGTGACGCCCTGCATCCACCACCACGCCGTCGTGCTGCTGGATCTTCATCAACCTCTCCTCCCCCCTTGCTGGATCAAGAAGGAGGAGACGTCTCCCGTCCCGTACGTGTGTTGAACGCGGAGGTGCCGTCCGTTCGGCGCTAGTCATCGGTGATTTGGATCACGTCGAGTACGACTACATCATCACCGTTCTTTTGAACGCTTCCGTGCGCGATCTACAAAGGTATGTAGATGCATCCGATGACTCGTTGCTAGATGAACTCCTAGATGATCTTGGTGAAACGAGTAGGAAAATTTTTGTTTTCTGCAATGTTCCCCAACATAAAAGTGTACCTATTTGTTCGTCCATGATGGAGAGCGTTAACATCATGCTTCCACGGACGCCCCAAAATAAGATGACAAACATGTAGTGGCATAACGTCGCATTCCACTTTATCAACATAGCCATCAACAGAAAAAGGGACCTTCACCCTGTGAGTAACCTTCACTTTGCCCACATCATTGATCCACTTCATATAGTATGGTTTTGGGTGCTCCCATGTTGGCAAAGAAAGAGACTCCACCACATCCTTGCTAATCATATTGCTAGCACTACCACCATCAATTATCAGTTTGCACACTTCTCCCTTGATGGTACATGCAGTTTAAAAAAAATACTCCGTCGCTGTCCTGGTTCAAAAATGACATTGTCATCTTGCTGGACCTTATGTGCTAGCAAACTCTCCATATCAGGATCATCTTGAGGATAACATAGTATGGTATCACCACGACCTTTTTCGATTCCATCCTCTAACTTAGGCATCTCATCTTCAGATTCTGAAATATATTCCGCATCAACCAGTAGAACCCTTCGCTGATTGGAACATTCATGCTTCATGTGTCCACGTCCTCCACACTTGTGGCAAATAATATTACGGTGATGAGAAGACGTCGCACTAGATGAAACTTGAGAAACCTCCTTTTGTGCAGCAACCACTTTGGTTTGTTCAATGCTTCCCGACTTATAAGAAGTAGACGTCTTATCACTAAACCCACCCTCAATAAGAGAAGAACCACGTCGTCCACTGTTGTAAGTTGGACGAGTCTCTGAAGCTTGCTTCTCCAATACCCAACGTTCAGCACGCTCCGCTTGATGAAGCAACTCATGAATATCATTATATTGCATTAAACCAACACAGTCACGAATCTTTTCTTCTAACCCCTCAAAGAAACGTACCATGATCGCCTCCGCAGACTCACGCACAGCTGTACGGATCATCAAAACTTGCATCTCCTTGTAGTACTCATCAACTGATTTCATACCTTGCACTAAATGACGCAGTCTACTATGAAGCTGGCGAGTGTAGTAAGCAGGCACGAAACGTTCCCTCATGATTCGCTTCATGTCAGCCCATGTTGCTGGTCGCTCGTGGGTACTGTTCTTACTATCCCACCATACAAGAGCATACTCTGTAAATTCCATTGATGCAACACGAACCTTCTTCTCTTCGGAGTAGTTATGACCATCAAAAATCAGATTTACGCGCATCTCCTACTCCAAATATTTCTTTGGGTTAGCACACCGTCCCGAGAATTCAGGTATGGTTATCTTGATTCGACCCAAACCATCATCCTCACGGGCACCATTGTCGCCATAGTCACGGCGCCGCCCAGCATGATGGTGAGCCCCTACATCATGCCGTGGTCGGTGAGGTAAGCCTCCATGGGCATCAGAATCCTCAGAAAAATCACCATCATCGTCGTTGTTGTGGTTACGACGTCGTCGTGGTGAGTGGGACTGTCGGGGTGCCACATCTCTCGCCCGAAGGCGCTGAACTATTGCGGTGAGCTGATTAAGACTCTCAGTCACCACCTGTAGACTATCAATGCGCTGTCGGTCGCTGGCAGTCAAACGCTCATTCAACCTGTCTTCGACGCCTACAATATTTGCAGACAACTCCTCCACCCTTGTCCCAAGCTTCTTGTTGGCTCCCTTGATCGCCATCAGATGAATACGCAAATCATCACTTATCTCCAAACCCTCCGGAAGCTCATCGACCTCCTCATGATCAGATTTGTCATGCTGCGAGTTCACCATCTTTCAAACAGTTGAATCAAATAGCAGGAAAAGAAATTGTACCGTGATCAACCTTGCTCTGAATACCACTTAATGCGACCGTCGATAGAAACTCGATGGCACGAATGCTTTTCCCAATCTTTTACGGTACGATGTCACTTGAAACGGTGTGGCGCTCGCGATCTTGTAGATGCAATCACCACAAAAACAACATGCACACCTTGATAAAGAAGTACATGGACGATCCTCGAAGAATCGGCAGCAAATTAGAGACGGCGTCTCCAATCTCTCGCCAGAACACAAAGCAATGATATAAGCTTCTCAACCAGTACACACAAATTAACTCGTCAAGGGAAGATACCCCGGCTTGCTAGTCTTTATTTGTCCGACAAAATATAAACCAATACCTGCCCTCTCCTACTGATACGATAAACTATAAATACTATTTCAGGCGGCGGCGGACAGATCAGAACCGACTCGTACTACTCCTACTTCCTAAAAATCCTAACCGAATAGTAATATCCTAGTTAATTACAACGGGCCAATTAGGCACGGTACTTAGGCACGCAGGCCTCTTAGCTTTCTCTAAGCCAACGTGTACGTGTTGGAGTCCTTCCTCGCATGTACATGTTACTTGCATGTGCAGGTTTCGTCCCAGCTAATGTAAATACATAGGCCAGCTTCCAGTCCTTGTGTTCTGCAATTTCCTTGTCCATCAACATATTGGAAGGAACAAAACTAGTCCTGGGTGGGTCATAGACTGCACTCTTTGCGTTATCCGACCTCCACACCCTCCTTTCATCACAACTTGTCGACGTAACGCACGCACAATATACCTAGCGTTTCTTCCTTGGTTGACCGTGTAAACCAGATTGGTAGTAACGTCATATAGGGTTGCATCACCAGTCTGCCCACGCATCGATTCCATGGCCTAGCTCGACGAACCAAATGGACAAGAGACACGGTAGTTTACCCAGGTTCGGGCCACCTTGCAGTGTGATGCTAGCTGCAACTACGTCGGTAATTCCTTGGAGAGGGAGGGATGATGGAGCACAATGATGGTAGGTATTTCCCTCAGTTATGAAACCAAGGTATCGAACTAGTAGGAGAACCAAGCAACACAACGTAAACATCACCTACACACAAACAACAACACCTCACAACCCGACGTGTTAAAGGGGTTGTCAATCCCTTTTGGGGTATGGCGCCAGAAATTGCATGTTGACGGGAGAAAGTTGTAATAGATTGAAATAATAGATCGCAAATAAAATAAAGTGCAGCAAAGTATTTTTGGATTTTTATTTTAATAGATCTGAATAAAAATGCAAAGGAAAAGTAGATCGCAAGGAAAATATATGAGAAAGAAGACCCGGGGGCCGTAGGTTTCACTTGTGGTTTCTCTCGAGAAAAATAGCAAATGGTGGGTAAACAAATTGCTGTTGGGCAATTGATAGAACTTCAAATAATTATGACGATATCTAGGCAATGATCATTACATAGGCATCACGTCCAAGATTAGTAGACCGACTCCTGCCTGCATCTACTACTATTACTCCACACATTGACCGCTATCCAGCATGCATCTAGTGTATTAAGTTAATGAATAAATGGAGTAATGCAATAAGAACGATGACATGATGTTGATGAGATCCGTTTATCTACATGGCAGTAGATATAGATCTCATCTTTTTATCCTTAGTAGCAATGATACATACATGTCGGTTCCCTTTCTGTCACTAGGATCAAGCACCGTAAGATCGAACCCACTACCGGGCACCTCTTCCCATTGCAAGATAAATAGATCAAGTTGGCCAAACAAAACCCAAATATCGGAGAAGAAATATGAGGCTATAAGAGATCATGCATAAAATAGATCAAAGAAACTCAAATACTTTCATGGATATAAAAAGATAGATCTGATCATAAACTCGAAGTTCATCGATCCCAACAAACACACCGCAAAAGAGTTACATCATATGGATCTCCAAGAGACCATTGTATTGAGAATCGAGAGAGAGAGAGAGAGATGAAGCCATCTAGCTACTAACTATGGACCCGAAGGTCTACAAAGAACTACTCACGCATCATCGGAGAGGCACCAATGGAAGTGGTGAACCCCTCCATGATGGTGTCTAGATTAGATCTGGTGGTTCTAGACTCTGCGGCGGCTGGATGAATATTTCGTCGACTCCCCAAGGGTTCTGGTATTTTTGGGGTATTTATAGAGCAAAGAGGCGGTCTTAGGGGCACCCGAGGTGGGCACAACCCACCAGGGCGCTTGAGCCTCCTGGCGCGCCTTGGTGGGTTGTGGCCCCCTCGGGGCACCCCAGGTGCAGCCAGGGCCCATTGCCTTCCTTCTGGCCCATAAAAAATCTCAATAAAGTTTCATGGCATTTGGAATCCGTTTGATATTGATTTTCTGCGATGTAAAAAACACGGAAAAAATAACAACTGGCACTTAGCACTATGTCAATAGGTTAGTACCAAAAAATGATATAAAATGACTATAAAATGATTATAAAATATCCAAGATTGATAATAAAATAGCATGGAACAATAAAAAAAATATAGATACGTTGGAGACGTATCAGCATCCCCAAGCTTAACTCCTACCCGTCCTTGAGTAGGGAAGTGATAAAAACAGAATTTTTGATGTGGAGTGTTGTTCATCAAGTCATATCATATTCTTTTCTTTATAGCATGGACATTTGTACTTTTATGCACTACAAAAAAAAATACACTTCCGTGATGATACGTGTTTGTCACAGTAGGTCGCTTTTTTTGTCATGCATGTACATCCATGACAAATTTATGACAGAATCAAGACAGTCATACCTGTGCTGTCGTAGAAGTGTTCCATGACATTACCAAAATTATCATCACGGAAGTGTCCACTTCCATGACGATAAATCGCGCGTCACAGAAGTGCTTTCGTCAAGGGTGACCGACACGTGGCATCCACCGTAACGGAACGCCGTTAAGCTATCAGGTCGGGTTTTGGATCCGATAACCCGTTAACAGCCCCGACCAATGGGAAATTTCCACGTGTAAAATTCTTATTGGTCGGACGAAACACGTGTCAGCTCGTCAGTGGGTCAGATAGGCGCCTATGATACGTCGACACATGGCACGGCCCAACAGAGGCCCATTCCTGTGAAAAGGCCGGCCCGTTTGACTTGGTCAAAAGCTGGCGGCCGGCCCATGGAAAGCCTGTTAACGGCCTGTTCGCATATAGCCCATTTACAGCCCGCTAACCCAAGGCCCGTTACACCCTATCCGAATTAGGCCCAGTAGCGTCATCTGGGCCATCCAATATGATTCCAGCCCGTTTTCACTTCTAGCCCATGTATGGCCCATGACGTCTTTCGACCCATATGAGGCCCTATGTAACTCTTGGCCTATTAACGGCCCGTGGTGAAACTGGCCCGTAATGAATAGTGTATCACTTCACACCCATTAACGGCTCGTGGTGAAACTGGCCCGTAATGAACAGTGTATCACTTTATACCCATTAACGACCCGTTATTCTGTTGGGCCGTTTCCAGCCCATGTTATCTTTCGGCCTTCTCAGAGCCCATTTATTCTTGGGCTCATTTCCAGCATTCGTTTACTTACGGCCCGTTACTGTCATTTTCTGCTTGTGGGCCAAATTCAGCCCGTGGTTACAGTCGGCTCGTTTGTGGTCCGTTAATACGTTGGGCCGTTTTCATAGCGTCATCAAATACGACCTATTAACGATGGCCCATTACGGTCGGCCCATGAACGAACGATTCCAACTCTAGACCGTTTACGGCCATAATGTGGCCTGTTATTGGCCCATGTTTGGCCAATCGATCATACAGCCCGTATAAGGCCCATTGATGATACGGCCCGTAGAAGGCCTACTGTTTCTACGGCCCGTAAAAGGCCCACTGTTTCTACGGCCCGTAGGAGGCCCAGTGTCACTACAGTAAATATTAGCCCATGGTTATTGTGACCTAGTTTAAAAAAATAGGTTATTGCAGCCACTAGTTAACCGCGGAAAAAGAACTGCAATGACTACAAGCAAACAAATAAACAAGACAACAAGGAAATAAATAAGCAAGCAACTAACGCTAGGCTATTACGGCTATTACACATATTACATCCACTGGGCATCAAAGTTCGCCACTAGTGCAAATATAGGGAACAAAGCAGCATATCATATACACTGGCCGTCAAAATTGGCCACCAGTGCAAATAAACGCGGCAGCAAAACAAGAGCATAACTGAAACAACTTCAGAAGAGCTCAAGAAGCATTATCCTGGGTATCCACCATGCTGGCAATAAGCTTAGCAAGCTGATTAGCTTTGTCCTGTTTGGCGCTAAAATCCTCCAACGCTTGCTGTTGCACCAGAAAGTATGCATCTGAATGCTCCACGGACTTCCACAGTCCTTCCGCTTCTTGTCGCAGCACAACTGATCGATGTCTTTCAGCTTGTAGTTGAGACTCAAGAAACCGAACTGATTCAGGCAGTGAGTTTGAATAGCTTGTGCAAGCGGTAGTGGCCAGTAACTCCAACAATAAACCAACACAGGATGTGTCACTATCCTGAACCCTATCTGCATTACTTCCTTTATCGTTGCTTAATAAGGCAATCTTCCCCAATATTCTGTCAGCATTCTAAAAGAAGAAACAAGCAGACACATAACAAGTTTAGCATGTACTACTATATGAAACTCATTTCAGTGAACCAGTTCATTAGTAAGGTGGACAGGATTAAACTACCAAGTCTTCTATTGCCAAGTACTAGTACATAATAAAAGCATCAAACAAACATATATCTATGTCCTATGGTAGCAATGGAATCTTAAATTAGAACAGTTGTTCTTCAGGTTTAGGCACTTGTTCTACATGAACAGAGTACAGTAAAACGCAAGAATATAATACTTAAAAATAGAAAATGAGCTCATAGACCTTACCACATTCTTGGTTCGGGACTAGTACAGAACAAGGCGTTCCCAGTCATCGTCCAGTAAATGTGTCTCAGGAGAACGTAAGGGAATTTGATGAGTTTCTTTGCCGGTGAAGTACGTTTTCTTCAGATAATTCCGATACTGCCACCAAGCATTCTTGAAGATAGCAGAGCTATTAGCACATGTTACCTCATCTTGAGTTTCCAAATCGGTCCTTCTCTATAGAGAAAAATGGGAAAATTTGCTGTATTATAACCATCATGGAGGTAGGATGTATGGGATGAAGCAAAGTAATTGCCATGAATAACATTACTTACACATAACTCCTGGACAAACACCTGCAACTGGCATTTTCCTTCATCTTCAGTATAATATTTCCAAGATGGGAAGATACGCACATACGATTTAACAACATCAAATGCGATAGATGCTAAACTACGACTAGCTGGTTGTGCTTCCTCCACAGGAATAGGCGCACTAACTGGTGGAGTTGGGGTTCGCCATGATAGTACTAGCCCTTTGGGCACTGGAGCTGCCTTACTAACTGCTCTTGTTTGGGAGCTCTGTGGTGGAGATGGTGCTGTGTCAACAGGAACTGGGTTACTATCGGCTGGGGTTGGGGTTAGATTGGGTGAAGCTGGTTCTCTGTCCATCGTAGTAGGGTACAATCTGCGAGAGTTTGGGTTATGTGTGGTAGGGCTGGTTCTTGTGCATGTACAACCGGGGTGCTATCTCCACCAAGAGGTAGCACTGTTTTATTTGAAGACCGTGTTTTTAGTCCGCTAGATACTGGCATCACCCGCTCCAATTCAAATGGATGATAAACAGGAAACATAGTTGAATGTACAGACATTGTATGAGAGACATATGCAATAGATAGTGTGGAAAAAAGAGGGCATGAAATAGTTGACATGTATATTGTTTAACTAAAATGGATAGCATGATATAATTTCACATATATGATGCCTATCTAAACTAGATAGCATAGCATAACATAATTCAAATATATGATGAATAACTAAACAAGATCGCATGACATAATTCACCTACATGTTATCTAAGTAATCAGGAGCGCATCATTTAATTCACATATGTGATTTATATGCTAAACAGACGGTATTCGATATGATGTCTAAACTAAGAACATGGTGTTGAATATTGTGTATATGATGTCTAAACTATGCAATGCAAGACACTGTATGCATGATATGAACAGTATAACTATGCCAAGTTAGAGCATACACCTCAGTGGGGGAATAGGACTAGTCATCTGTCTCTGAATCCATCTCTGAGGAGCTATCGGGACCCAACAAGAGATCTGCTTCGACGGGTAGCACTGTCTGCTCTGAAGGCCTTGTTTTCACTCCAGATTTTTCCATCTCCCACCCAAATGGCTGATTCACAGGAAGACTAGTTTAATGTACAAACATTGTCGACAAATGGAAATGTAATGAAGAAAAGGAAGGGCAAGATATCATTCAAATATATGATGCCTGGTTAAACAGGATGGCATTGCACATTTCACATATATTATGGCTGGCTAAAAGACATGAGACTGCATAATTCCTATATATGATATAGAAACTAAACAGGTGGCATTACAGAACATGTCTAAACTAAGCAGATGACATATATGATGTCAAAAGTAGGCACTACAAGGCAACATATGCATGGTATGACTAACATCATCATGCCAAGGTAGACCAAACACCTTGGGGGGTAAATAGGAGTGGTCAGCAGCGTCTGAATCCGCCTTAGAACAGATATCTTCCTCTGGATTACAATCTGGAGAGGGGTGGGGAGGGTTTGCCATTGAACCCACCATGGAGCGATGTCTGCATGACATTGTATTGCCACGCAAAACTCTTCTCTTTTTCTCTACATGTTCAGCATGACTGTGTACAATATCTAACATGCATACGAACAAAATATGGTGAGATTATGTAAGGAGAGCATGTAGAAATTTAGAGTGATAGCAACAACCAGTGGATCGATGTTTTTCCGTTGAACCAAAGTAGCCCTAATGGATAGACGTGAATGTATAGTAATAAGTGATGCAACAAGTGTACAACCTCTTTGCCGTAGCCGTGTCGACCTCAGCATCATTGGGTTGGTCGCTGAAGCAGTTGAGGCAGAGGTGGCTGTCGGAGGTGTGGAGGAAGATATGAGGAATCTGTAGACGGCATCCAGGGCACTGCTCTGTTGTGATGGATCGTTCTGTCGTTGGAGCAGCTCCGGTGAGCCGTAAGACGTCAAGGCTGAAGCAGCACAAGACAGACATCGTCAATCTCAAGTGGGATTCTAATAGCATCTCCAATAGATGATGTAAAATGGATGTAAAATTAACATCACCAAAAACCACCTGACCACAACAGATGAGGTAAATACTGTTGACTCTGAACTTAACTATCGAAACTGAAATTTACTGTGGAATCTGAATGCTACTGTCGAAACTGAACGCAATGGTAGCAGAGAGGCACTTGACATGTAGTTTAGGGAGGGCCTGCAGTTCATCTTCAACTTACACCCCCCTGAGCTGCCAGCCGCCACCGGCCGAACTGCCGGCCCCAGCGCCGCCTCGCCGCCCCGAAACAACTCGCCACCGCCGCCCTGGCCAGCCCTCTAGGCCCCCCGCCCCCACCCTGAACCCTAAGATAGATAGTGGGGTACCTCTTCGGCGAGCCCCCGTCCCCGCTGCGGGTGGTTCTTCCTTAACTCCGGCGAGCCCCCCCCAACCTCTGAAAATCGACTGACCCAAAATTCGATTCAGTCGACTGAAGTGTGGCTTAATCGGAGCAGAGCAGCAGCACGAGCGAGGGGGAGAGCAGCAGCAGCTGGGCAAGCGAGCGATCGAGCGAGAGCCGGAGCAGCAGCAGATCTGGTTGGTATGGACGCCGCCGCCGAAGGGGCCTCGCACTGGGGGAGAGCCGCCGTGGAGATGTCGCCCGCTGCGCCGGCTTCAAGGTAGCCGCTCCATGGGGGTGCGGCATGGAGCACCGTCGGCGCCGGGAGGTCGAGTTAAGGAGAAGGTGTGATGCAATGAGTGTACAACCTCTTTGGTGGCGCCAAGTAGGCCTCGGCTTCGTCCGAGGAGTCGGTGAGGATGTTGCGGTTCCAGTGGATCAGGTTAAGGCGGCGCTGTGGGGATGGAGCAGCCGCGATAGACGAGGTGATTGTCGGAGCAGCTCCTTGGAGGTGGAGGACGGGGCGGCTGAATCGGCGGGACGGCGAGATGGACGACGGATCCTCATCCGGGGAGGTGGACGAGGGACGTCGAGCTGTTGCGGTGGACGACATCGTCGGGGAAGAGGCTGCGGCTGGGCAGCGGTGACATGGCAGACGGAGGAGGGTGGGGTTTCGCGGCTGGAGCGGAGAGGTTATGGCGGCCTGGGATTTCGAATGGCGAAAAGGGGGTGATGGGAGGGGGTGAAGCATGACTTAGGAACGCGCTTGTCCAAAATGTAGGGTGTGTTACAAAAGTACCCCCACCGATTTGAACTAGCGGCGCTTTCGGCTCAGGGTTAGAAGGTGGATTTCGCGTGTCGGGATTTGGCAGCTGGAGGGAGTTTTCGCGCGCGTTGTAATTTCGGGATAGCAAGGCGCGGGTTGTGAAGGCGCCAGTTTTAGGAGCACGATATCTAAATTTTTGGGATATAACAAGACGCGGGTTGAATTTCAGGGACATTCCTAACGGTTCATAATATTGTACTTGTACGTACCAAATCAATTAGCACTTCCCTCAACCAAAAGGAAAATGAAAAAAATAAAACTATTCACACCACACAAAGAGAGAGTCTTGCCCCGTTTTACTATACAAATGCTATTCAAAGCTACTCCCTCCTTCCATCTATATAGGGCCTAATGCATTTTTCGATGCTAACTTTGACCAAATATTAGAGCAATGATATATGACATGCAACTTACACAAAGCACACCGTTAAATTCGTCTGTGAAAGGTTCTTTCAATGATATAATTTTCACATTGTGCATGTCATGTACTATTAATCTTGTCAATAGTCAAAGGCGGTCTTAAAAATCTCATTACGCCCTATGTAGATGGAAGGAGGGAGTATGAATCCATGTTATGTCCGATTAAATTTTTTCGCTTGCTGTATAATGCATGTAACCTACTCATACCAACATTTTAGTGCATTCCAAATGTCTATACTACCGCTGCAATTCGAACTAAATTTGAATTCGTTTCTCTATTTCAATAAGAATCTACAATCATGATTGTTGCCAACTTCAACCATCAAAGTTTCCTTGCTATCCGCCAGATATAAACCAGACGGCCTATAATGCTGGATGGCCGGCACACCATCATCAACAACTCTGTTTTTTATAAGAGTAGAGATAAAATATATTAAATGTAGTATACCATATTCATAACCACACCATGTTTATCACCGTTATATATATTCACACATCCGTCGGTTTTAAACACTATGATAAATTCTTCAAATATCCGAATTCGCTTTTTATAATGAAGTATATATGATCTCTATTCGTCTTTTACACCCACACAACCCTCTTATCTTTGTAGCTAGCGCTAACTTTCTCTTGTGCATGCACACCCCCGCATCCCTCTCACCCTCCCTCAGCATTCTCTAGCTCCATTGCGCAAATTCGTGTTTTCACTTTAGGTCGTTCACCCATGGTGTGTGTAGGCCCCCCCAGCTCCTTCTTTACAACACACATCGATCGATATGCCTCTCTAGCCAGGTGTGCCTAGCACAAACACAGGCTTCCCCTCTTCTCTTGTCACCGTCCATGCCTCACTCCCACCACTCTTTTCATCGTTCTCGTACTCGCACACTCCTCCCCCTCGATATAGTATGCCTCTCGTACCACCTCCTACATGCATCCCTCTCTCTCTATCCTTCTCCTCGTGCCTCATTTGCTTCTAACACACACATGCCATGCATGTATACCGATCGATCTCCCAACATATACCTAGATCGACTTTAACTACCCCCCCATCGATCGACGTACCTCACAAGTTATGTCTCTCCTTTCTCTTACAAAAGGCGATTGATCTTCCTATGTAGTTACGTCTGCTTACCACAGCCACATCATCCCCCTCATCATTCATGCATGCCTCCTGACCCGTCTCTCACACGCACGTGCACAGACAACAAGCAGCCATCTCCTCTCTTATTGATATTGCGGGCGTGCCCTCCGTTTGTCTAGCAAGCCTATCCCACCATTTGTTAGAAGCAACTCCACTACCACCCCCTCCAACACTCTAGCTCTGTCTCTCTCCCAACCTTATTCATCTCCTGCACATATGCATGGATGTCGATCGATCTCCCTTAATACATGAGGCAGATCGATCTCCTTAATACATGAGGTAGGCCTCTCTCCTCCTCCACACATATACCAGCCATTGTACCTCTATAGCTAATTGGGCCTCCCTCTTCCCCCACCACACACCGATAGTCGAGTGCTGCAGGTAGGTATCCATGCCACAGAGACAAACTGCACATGTCCCATCTCACATTCCAGTAGGCCAACCGCTCTATATCTTTGACGTGGGCACACACAAATTCAATGGCACTCTTTATCGATCGCGCGCGCGCACACACACACCATCCCTCTCTTCGATTCTATAGACACCTCAAGCCAATGATACCTCCACTCTCTTCTCGTGGATCGCCCCCTCTATATATATGTTATATCCAGGACTCTATTTCACACACATTGCATATGTTAAAGTTTTTGATTAACCCCCCCAAAAAAACTCTCAAGAACCCACACACTATATCTCTCTAGGTTTGTATCTCTCTCTCACAACCCCACGTAGGTGGTGTACGTATACAAGAAGAGAATAGGTGCATCGTGCACGTACTCACGCTTCGTGCCCAGCCACACCCGCGCGGGTACACGATGGAGCTCATTTCTTTACGAAATGGCAGCCCACGTGCTAATTTGAACGCCTGTAACGGTTGTTTACCTAGGGAGGTCGTGTACCACGCGTGCACGAAATAAAGTTCGACTTGACGCGTTGCCGCGTTATTTTTAAATAAAGTTATAGCGCTCAATGGCATGTACACAGAATATAAAACAATTTTTATGGAGGAAAAGGTAGTGCGCTCTTCAGAGTATCTCACACAAGGCTCCGGTGGCCTCTCTCTCTCTCACCGTTGGTCAGTGATCCGGCCGCATCCCGTCCGCCGAGGGAAAGGGATTGCGGTGGCCTCTTTCTCTCACCGTTGGTCACTGATCCGGCCGCATCCCATCCGCCGGGGGAAAGGGAGTGCGGTGGCCTCTCTCTCTCTCACCGTTGGTCACTGATTCGGCCGCATCCCGTCCGCCGGGGGAAAGGAAGGAAGTGCATCGTTTCTCCGTTCGACGGCGCCGAGGCAACACGTCCCGATCTGCAGTACACGCCGTTCTCTCTGACCAAGCTCCGGCACGGCAGGGCCTACACCACCTGCTCACAAATTCCGCCCATCGCAACTCACCTAGTTACATCCCGACGACCTCCAGGTATCCCTTCCGGCCTTGCTCCACTGCCAGTTTTCCCACGTTGCTGCATGTGGATCTTCCATAGTTCTTTGCCCAAAACGTAGCTCATCCGGCGTACTTTCCATATTGCATTCTTGTCCTCACACCGTTTTAGACAAACACAACTGTGTTGTTATCTTCCCTTAGGACAAGGAATATGCTTCTTTTTTGTCGTCGCATGTGTCATCAACTGTTATTGGCCAGTAATTGTTTCCTTTCTACCTCTTTTTTGCAAATAGGGCTATCCATTTCACCTTGTTGCTATTGCGACCTTTTGGTGAACTGCACAAATCACCTTTTTCTTAAGAGTGTTTTGTGCAGTTGTACTAAAATGTCACACGGGCAACGTCTCTAATTTCAGTGCGACTTCACAAAGGGAGATTGGTTTTGCTCTATCCTCCTCATCCAACTCCGAGCCTAATCTCCTCCAACTAGTTAGTCTTAAGAGAGACCGCAAAGGTGACCGGCTTCTATTTGTGTGTTTATTGTTTCATCAGCAATCCTCTATTATCGTAATCACACTTGATATGTTTGGAACAGGGACTGTCTGTGTCAAAACCGGCGGATCTCGGGTAGGGGGTCCCGAACTGTGCGTCTAAGGCGGATGGTAACAGGAGGCACGGGACATGATGTTTTACCCAGGTTCGGGCCCTCTTGATGGAGGTAAAACCCTACATCCTGCTTGATTTATTCTTGAGGATATGAGTATTACAAG
Source organism: Triticum urartu (assembly GCF_003073215.2). NCBI lineage: Eukaryota > Viridiplantae > Streptophyta > Magnoliopsida > Poales > Poaceae > Triticum > Triticum urartu. Next base: position 517,307,129 of record NC_053025.1, on the reverse strand, counting down.
AGTTGATCTACCACGAGATCGGAGAGGCTAAACCCTAAAAGCTAGCCTATGGTATGATCGTATGTTCTATCGACTAGCCTGGCCTCGGTTTATATAATGCACCAGAGGCCTAGGATAACAAGAGTCCTAGCCGAATACGCCGGTGGGGAGGAGACCTTGTCTTGATCACCAAGTTTTGTGGAATCTTCCATGTATGCGGCAGCTGTCCGAACTGGCCCATGAGTATACAGCCATGGGGGTCCTCGGCCCAATCTAACAGATCGGGAGATGACGTGGTGAGTACCCCCTAGTCCAGGACATCGTCAGTAGCCCCCTGAACCGGTCTTCAAGTTAGGGATGCTCCTCGATTCTTCCGAACTGTTCTTCATCTTTGGTTGTCGGTCTTGAAAACTGGTTCAACAAATCTTCTCATCTTCGATCTTGAGGATCGCCGAAATGCATTCGACGAGTTTACACGTCGGGTATCCGAGGAGCCCCTTTAAGTTTCTGGCCTTTATCAATGCCTTGTTATTTTTATGCCATACCTCGGGTTTGAAGTTGTTCCCGGGAGGCAGTGTCCTCTTGCGTCCGAGCTCTAATGCCGGACTCCATTCGAGGTATCTTTTGCAGCCGAGCACCAATCCCGGACTGCTTCCGAGCTCCAACGCTGAAATGTATCCGAGCTCCAACGCCGGACTGTGTCCAAGCTCCAACGCCGGATTGTATCCGAGCTCCAACGCCGGACTATATCCGAGGTGTCATAAATCACCTTGGTTGAAAAAGGTTGAAGTAGTTTAGCCGAGCTTAATGCCGGAAATGCCCTCTATGGAGCCAGCCACTAGCGCCCGAGCTTTATGCCGGACTGCTTCCGAGGTGGTGCACCACCCTGACTGTGGGCCGATTTTTTTGTCAATATTTTTTATTGGTGCAATTTATTCTCTACCGAGATATATAGCTAATAGCCCTCAAGGTGTGTATCGGTCTAAAACCTGAGATGCACTTGAAGGATGACATAAGACCGCTGATCCCAGTAGCTGCTGAGACTCAGGTTGATTTGCAAAATCGGTCTGAGGATCAACTCCTAGCTCGGCAGAATACTTCGGGACACAAAAAGCGGTGTGCAGAGTCCTCGAGACTCGGGTTGGGTGCGGCCGACCAACCTGAGGATCATAATCTCCTCGAAAACTATATTGCACTTAAATTTTCTGCACTGGATTGCCAATGCAGTAGCCCCCGAGACACTGGTCGGGTGGAAACACCAGATCAGGGGATCGATATACCCCTTTAATATTAGTAAATGATAAGCTCGAAGCCCAGTAGCCCCCGAGCCTTAATGCGGGCACGGGTGGCCGAATTAAGGATCGATATCCAGAGTAAAATCATAAATTGTGTGTAATGATTCTATGTATCCAAGTACTTTACATCATTAATGCTCGGATCTACATTGTACAAAACTTTGTTGACCGACCATTGGCTTCCACCTCCTCGGCCAATAGCCGAGGTGTGTTTGTCCTACTTTATAAAGCCTTTATGAGGGCAAAGATTTACGACAAACAAGGCAATCTGGCCATACGGTTTTATAAACAAAGGTACGCAGAGAGATATGTTATATCACTGTTTAACATAATAAATGTCTTCCAAAGAAAATAATCCCGCTATCGGTTCCTTTCTTTGGGTTGTCATGCTGAGCATGATCATGAAACCTCAGCTCTAATGTAAGAGCAAAATATTGAGGATTTAGTTTGGGAGGCCAGTTACTAGCCCCGGTAGTGTTCGGCGACAGTCGAGGTCAAGCCGTAAACACTTCGGCCAATGTTATGAATGGCCAGTCATTTAACACCGTCATCGGATTGCTGACCAGTTTACGCTTATTGTGACAGTTAGTTTTCGGCTTTCTCCACTGAGGTGCTTAACCATGTGAGCTGGAAGCACAATCGCAGTGGTTCTCCCTTTGCACACCTAGCCGAACAAAGCGGAATGTAGGAGGCAAGCGCAGGAGCCGGGCAACCCAACTATTGATCGAAGACACAATTCGAAACCAATGCATATATAGTGAGATCCGAGAATGTTTTTGCCGAATCTATAAAGGTGTCTGGCATTGCACTATGAGACTTGTGCTGGAAACACACAAATAGTTTAAAAGTGCCATAAGCTTGGAAAACCAAAAAAAAACGTCAGTAAAAACTTGACGTCTGAACAAGATCAAGTGTTCGGTGCCAATCCGAAAATTGGGGAAAATTGTGCTTTTGTCGTGCATTAATATTACACATCCAATCTCAAGACTTCAAGCGGGTCAGCCTACGGCTGCAGCCTCCTATCCCGAAGGCGGAGTGCTTCTCGTTAGACCAGTTTAGCGAACTAAACTTGAGCGGTCACTAGAGAGAAAATGGGTTATCTGGCTATTGACCACACACTCACGTCGAAAAAGGAGCGATAGAAAAAGACTTTGCAACGACCAAGAAGAAAACACATTTACTATAAAATAGCTCATATAAATTTTAAGAGCCCCCAAGTGACTTGGGTAAAAGAATTTTATGTATAATGATTGTATGTACCGAAGTACTTATATCATATCTTTGTTAACTGAAATTTAAACGCGTCTTAACCGACCATCGGCTTCTCCCTCTTCGGTCAAGGACCGAAAAGTGTTATGTACTCCACCTGTCGAGAATATCGATAGTGTTTCCGATAACCAGGCAACCGGGCCATAAGGCTGTAACAGACAAAGCGCGCTCAGGGAACTTATGCTATATTACAGACGAAGTGTAAGAAGCATCTTCGAAGAAAATAGTCCCCCCACCGATACCTTTCTTCGGTGCTCATTATTGCTATGGGACTTGTGCAATAGATTTTTTGTACTCATGAGTTTCGTTGTGTGCCGACCATGATTGAAAACAATAAGAGTGCTAGCTTTCGGCTTCACCCAGTCTGAGGTCAGAGCTCGGAGGACCCGGTCATGACAATCGCAGAGGTGCTCCCTTTACTCCCTAGCCGAACAATCGGGAACGTAGGGGTAAGCATAGGAGCCAAGCAACCCAGCTTGCAAATCGCTTAACGCAGTGTTTGTATGTAGATATTCGGGCCCAGAATTTGGCATTGGCATTGCCTAGCCCGAATGCCCATGTTTGGATGGCCTATACATTCACATGTAGAATTCGGGCTTGATATTGAGAGGCCAGCCCCAACACTAGCGTGATCCCTCCACTAATTCGGAGCCCCATCCCTCGACATTCGGTTGAATTGGCCGAGTCGTTATCTCTTTGCTGTAATGCACGCGAGAAAGAAAAGGGAACGACTCACTTGTCCTCATCTCCGTCCCCGAACTCTCCATTGCTTCCCCGACCGGCGGCCAACCCCTGCCGCCGCGTCCCTGACCGACGGCTTCTTTGCGTGAGCCAGACCGGGGAAGAGAGAGATGGAGCATATGGAGGAGGCATACCTGCATGTGCTGGCCTTCGTGCTCACCGCCGGTTGACAGATCTGGGGAGAGGCACGACTACATGGCTGAGCACGGTCATCCATGACTAAACCGTGATGGCCATCCCAGGGAGCACCGCAATGGCGAGTTCGACGGAGGGGACAGGGGCCGCGGTGACGAACAAGAGGACGTAACTGGACAGAGCGGGATGCGCGCAGTGGAGGAGGCCTCGATCTAGTCTTCTTCCCTCCAGATCGTGTGCACTCAGTCCAGGAGAGGCCATGGTGGCCTGATCTAGCAGCCGGTGGAAAGGACGGGCACGGCTGTTTCCAATTCAATGTTCTCATCATCCAAACATAAAAATGGTATTGGTGGTTCCCTAGAATTCTAAGTGCCGAATACACCAACATCCAAACACTGGAATTTGATTGAAGCTCAATATCAATATACTTGATATTTGGAATTGGAGTCAATGCAATGCCATGCCCCTGTATCTACATCCAAACGGAGCGTAAGTCAATATGGTGCATATTGTGGTGTAATACACAAACAAGGAATGAAGCCGTACAAGTATAATCATATGCAAGAGGAAAAGCTTCATAAAGGAAGCCCCCAAATAAACGGGGTATTTGAGTATGCGTGTCACAAACAAAGTTTGGACAAGGAAATTTTTTACAAGCAACTTTTTTCCAAAAAAGTATAATGCTTGGTCGAACCGAACACAAGTTAAAAATTAAAACATTGAGCATGAAAGCGACTTAGCTGGTTAATGTGTTCGGCATTGATGACGCGGTCCGAGCTTGATGCGGGACAAGGTTCCATCCCCCAAGCCAGTCTCGAGGTGGCGGAGCGGAGAGATCAACACGCCGAAGTGGTGACATAGCACGGTCTATGCATACCGGCAGAGTGACGACGAAGTCCCTGGATCATTTTCCTGTGCACAAAAAATAGTGCAAACTGGAGATAATAGTAATAATAATAATAAAAAAATCATTGCATAATAAATAATTTATGCAAAGTGAGTAATAAAAGAAATATGGCCTGGCGCCGAAGTCAATGTCGATGCAGGGCGTCGGCGTGATGCGGTAAAGGCGTGGCAAAGCCTGAATTCACAGGTCGGTCCGAGTTCCGGATGCGGCGTTCGCCGGACTATGTACGGAAACTGACTGAACCACCACGCGACCGTCGTTAATGCGGCCATCATTTGATAGACCTGTGTACATATGATGGACAAACCAGAGTAATAATTCCTTGGGAAAAATAAACTCAAACAAGCAAAAAATACTGGGATTAATAACACCTGGTTTATTTGTTGTAGCAATCCGCAGGAAGGTGATTCCCAAAATTGGGACTCGATCCGCACACCCATTTCCTGATGGGCGATAAAACGACGGCATGGCAATGCTGACAAAGATTGGCTCGCCGAGGCAAAGCCCTCGGTCCAGCTAACATGACGAAGCTGGTCGGCTAGTGACGCTGAAGTGTCCGGAGTAGGTTGATGAAGAGATGGCGAAGCCCCCGGTCCAGCCGAGATGTCGAAGCCTCAATGTCAGCCGATGAGTCGAAGTAGGTCGGCGTGATGGACACCAGCTTGAAGAAGCAATAGTGCGGCCCTGCCGATGCAGGTCGTGACGTGGTCGATGCCGGCTTGATGAAGCGACCGTGCGGCGATGTCGGTATGCTCGTTCCGTGTAATCCGTGGGGCGGTGATGTTGGTGATGATTTATCATTCGCGATGCCGAACTCTTGTTCGGCTTGCCGAGATGATGATCCGAAGAAGTTGAGCTCGGCTCAACAAAGTGACGACGTGTCTAGCGCAGATCGGCAGCCGTGGAGCAATATTGCCGGACTAGTTTGACACCAGCATGATGTTGAAGATTATGTTCAAAAGATCTTAAAGTTAGTGGGATGTGTTCGGGAACAAAACACAATACCCCATACAAAACTTCCCTCAAAAGGGATGTCCGAAATCCCGTTCATAAAAAAGATGAAGTCGGGTCGGATTCGTTTTCGCGCAGAAAACAGATCCGAAAAGTGATGCACTAATCGGAAGGTTCCCAGAGTTTGGACGGTCGGATCGAGCTGAAATTTTGAGAGGTGATAGATATAGGAATTCCGCAGCCGATCAACGGTTGGATCTGTCAAAGGACATCTGAGCTAGAAGCTGGACACCACGCCCTAAACGCATCCAAATTCTCGTCCAGATTTGACAGGGCTCCGGTATATCGTGGATTGCCAGAGATTCCTCCATCGGAACTCGACGAAATTTTCCAGGGTTGTTGTAGACTCAATTCCGCACAATTCCACCAAAGCGATCGTTAAAAAGACACTTGAAGAGGCAGTGGCGGCGGACACAAGTTTGTTGTCCAGAAAAACAGCACGGTCGCCCGAGGGCAATGTTGACGTTGAGCCCCCGGGCTCCCTGGATGATTCCTCCATGATCTTGATAGAGATCAGAGTTGATGTTTATAAAGGCCCTCATCCGAACATGACGATTGGAGGTAGGGCACAGTCCTTGGTCAAACCAAGGTGACCAGTCGAGCTGGTGATGAAGATATCAAAGTCGCAGTTGATCTATATGCGAGCCATCAACCTTTTGCCGAACACACAACGGAACTCTCAATGAAAGCACCAATGTCGGTGTCAAAACCGGCGGATCTCGGGTAGGGGGTCCTGAACTATGCGTCTAAGGCGGATGGTAGCAGGAGGCAGGGGACACGATGTTTTACCCAGGTTCGGGCCCTCTTGATGGAGGTAAAACCCTACGTCCTGCTTGATTTATTCTTGAGGATATGAGTATTACAAGAGTTGATCTACCACGAGATCGGAGAGGCTAAATCCTAAAAGCTAGCCTATGGTATGATCGTATGTTCTATCGACTAGGCTGGCCTCGGTTTATATAATGCACCAGAGGCCTAGGATAACAAGAGTCCTAGCCGAATACGCCGGTGGGGAGGAGTCCTTGTCTTGATCACCAAGTCTTGTGGAATCTTCCATGTATGCGGCAGCTGTCCGAACTGGCCCATGAGTATACGGCCATGGGGGTCCTCGGCCCAATCTAACAGATCGGAAGACGACGTGGTGAGTACTCCCTAGTCCAGGACACCGTCAGGGACGCTCAGCTCTATTTTAGTGGAACTGCACAAAATGATCGGAATGTTGCATGCTCCAGACAGCTACTTTTTTCCCAACATGCCTTGTTGATTTAGACAGAGCTGGGGGACGTTGCTGCCAATGAAAGCATGGATCAATTTTAATTTAACACCATCTCACAACTTTGTCTTCAGTTATGATGTAATTATTAGCTCTGATCTGCTAATAATTGACATGCATTAGCAAGGAAGTTAGTTTTTTATTGTTTCCGAAAGAGCATCGATGGCAAGACACGCGAAACAAAAGCTGAAAGCTCACACCATTGTACAATTTCATGTCGCTGGAAAATTATTTGTATAGTACGTTAATTATGTAAACAAATGATGGAAGCTTGATAGCATTGCCAGAAGCCTCTTCATCATCCAGGTCCATGTGCCATGCACGGAATTATACTCCTTCGTTCCTAAATATTTGTCTTTTTACAAATTTCAAACGGGCATATTTTAGAGTGTAGATTCACTCATTTTGCTTCGTATGTGTACTCCCTCCGTTCCTAAATATTCTATTCGTCTTAAGATTTCAACATATTTTAGAAAGACAAATACTCCGGAGTATATTTAAGAACCGAGGAGGTAGTGCACAACCGCATGGGAGACTCAGCCCGGTCGTTGTGCCGCATTAATAGTGAGTAATGAGCAGTCAAATCATAAGCCCCACCTTTCCCACTGTAAGTTGCTCTAAAGAAGCAACCATCAATACGCTCTTCTTTGAATCCGCTCATACTACTCCATCCATCACTGTTTATACAGCGCGCTTCAGAAAAAAGAAAAGAAAAATCTGTGGGAGCAAGGCGACTAGCGATCAGCCTGAAAAATAGCATTGGTAGTTAATGCACGGCGTCTATTACTAGAGGGAATAATGCGTACACACATGCATGCAGTGCTTCCACCCCGGGTACACACATGCATGCACTCCTTAGTAGTACAGTACATGGAGAGAAAATTGTGGACTTGATTGCGGTTACCACGCCCTAATTAATTGAGCATTAAACCAAATGCGTCTAAAGTCTCTCTGGTGGTGGAAATGCATTGAGAGAAATGCATCATAATGAAGCGCGCCCTGTAAACTGTGACAGAGGGTGGAGTAGTATGAAGGTGCAAAACCAAGTACGCGTACTAGTACTGCGCTTGGCTCTTCGCCCCTTCGTGAAGTCGAACAATGATGGTACTCCGCATGTTGGGTACTACAGTGTATGCCTCTGACAATCTGACACCGAATGGACTGATGCATGTCCACCGAGGGTAGGTGCATTAGTCAAAAGGCGTAAGCGAGCTTCACCTTGTCCTGCAAGCTTCTCCTCGTTCTGCGAGTTTACGGGACACACCAAAAAGTAGTGCTAGTCCATACTCCCTTCTTTCCAGTTAATATGGCTTAATCTTTTTTGCGGGTAAATGAGAGAGCTTTATTCATATATAAGCATTCTTAGGACGATCAGCCAAGACACTGGTCACTAGGAAGCCAAAAAAAGAAGTAGGAAGCGAGGTGTTTCATCAAGCCAGCTCTCGGCCACATTCAAAGTGCAGCAAGCACGGTTCGCACGAAGATGCGCCGCAAGGTTTGCTGACCTGTTTACATGCTGAATAACAAGAAAAGAGGAAATATTACTGAGCACTACTATTTGTAACAGGATATGAGCCAGAATTAAGCGAGAATTGTGGCGAGTGTTCCATGCAATCAACTTCCATTATCACATGCGAGAACCCTCGAAGAGAACCAGATGTGTTGAAGATTGCTTTATCACATTTTAAAATTATAATAAGAGTGCAGACGCTCCTCCATCCGGTTCCTAGTAGTATAGTGTAGTATGCTTCTGGCAATCTGACACCGAATTAACTATTGCACGTCCACCGCTTGAGCGAGGGAGAGCTTGCATTAGTCAAAAGTTTCTCCTTGTCCTGCGAGCCACCGCGCGCAAGCTTCTCCCGTCCTGCAACCTTCTCCTCGTTCGGCAAGTTGACGGGACACAGCAAAGTAATGCTAGTCCATGCTGCCTCCTCTTCGGTTAACATGGCTTAATTTCAGACGAGATAAATACACTGTCTGTCACTGTATATTTGTAAAAATACGTTCAGTGGACTTCATAATACGCTCATTGCGCTCAATATATATATATATATATATATATATATTTTTTTTCCGGTGTTCATACAGTCACTAGCTCACCCTGACTGAGTATGTGTGTGCATGCACGTGTAGGTTGAGCACTTGAGCGTCACCGTGTGTGTTCCGTCGTGTGCTCGGACATGCATGCATGCATTAGGGCGTCGCGCACATTTTTGCGTCCATGTGTACGTGTGACTGTTGCATACACATAGGGGGAGTACGTGTAGGGGCCACTAAGGAGCAGTCAAATCACACAGTAAGTTAGTCAGAAGAAGCAACCATCATTTCACTCTTGAATGACACGTACGCAATACAAAATGGTTGATATGGAGAGAAAAAGAAAACCACTATATATACACTAGTAGGAGCCTAAGCTACAAGCCTGCTTGCTTAGGTTGCTCTCTTCATAAGCATAGAACGACGGGCCTGATCCCGCAGCTGGCGGAAGGGAACAATGTTCTGCGTAGACGCGGTCGACACCGGCGAGGGAGAAAACCCACAGTCGGTGCGTCCCAATCGGGGGTCACCGCGGTATGGGCCGATGCCGCGTCCCAACCGCCCTTCTATCTACAGCCCGACGTCCCAGGTAGTCCATCTTCCTTTTGGAGCCGGCTTGCTCCACTGCCGTAGCTCCATCTCCATGTCGATCTTTCTCTACTTCTACCGGCTTCTACTTGTGATGAGTTTATGTCTCATGAACTAGTGCCAGTACTATTATTCTAATCACACTTCTTCAATATCTTTGCCATCAGGGATGCTCAGGTCGATTTTAGTGGAACTGCACAAAAGCATCGTATGATCCGAGGGTGCCAGCCGTCTTTCCTTCGACAGGTTCTACCTGGCCAGGAAATTAAATCATGTTTAGGGTTTAGGGTTTAAGTCGTAGTGACCCCATCAGTAGTTTTTCTTTCGTACACGCTCTCACAACTTTTTTCTTTAGTTGTGAAGTAAATATTGGCTATGATCTGTGAATCATTGAGATGCATCAACATGCGTGTTAGTTTTCCTTTGTATTTGATGGAATGTTGTAACGGGGCAACCTTGGAATAGGAATGAAAATGGAGTGGAAAAGTTTCCGTTTTTCCGGAGAAAAAATGGAAACGGAGAGAAACCAACGTTTTGTTTTGTTGGATTGCGCCATCGAGCAAAACCAACGTTTAAATCACGTCTGTCGTGTTCGTGTCTCACACGGTCGCTCGGCATGCCACTCACCGCAAACCGAGTAGTATACCATAACTTTCCCGTCTTCTTGTCGATGGATCGCGCCATGGAGTACTAGCACTACTAGAAGAGATTGACGAGTTGGGGGAGGACAGCTAGCTGTAGCACGGACTCCCAAGAACTTTTTACATGCATGTTGTAGCCGGCTATTGCGACCTTTGAACGCGGAGCAGCCGCGTGCACCCGGAAGCGGCGTGGGCGACGCTCTCTCGGCCGGCGCGCCGCTTCAATGCCGGCGCCAGTGAGAGGTCGTGTCCGCTCTGGCCGGGCATGAATGCGGCACTGACCGTTTCGGGCGGGAAGCACGTGCGGGTGATGAAGAGGGTTCGGGTTGGTCAGGACCAGCCGTGGCAGCGGTCCGGACGTGCGCAAACAAGAGATGTTGTATGTTAATATTGCTGCGTATATAATTAACAACGTAAATAATGTGCCAGTTGGACAAATATGATTGGAGATGGAGATGGAAATGGAATTTTACGTAAACACAGATATGCATGTCTATGTGTGTGTGCGCGACGACTCTCGCGACCTGGAAGCGGGGGCATGTTTTTGATCGAGTTTTCTTTCTTGGTACGTTAGAAAACCAGTTTGTCTAATTCACATCTAGATGTTATTTAAGGATATCACATCGAAGCTCCCACAAGTATATAATGTAGCAACAAGAAACAAAAAAACTAGGAAAAGACCGCAAACAGAGTGGACATCAACTTATATGTGACATAACTATGTCACATCTAGATGTGTCCTAGACAGACCCTTAAAAAATTGTCTGCCATTTTTCGTTTCTTTTTTCTGGGAATGCGTGTATTCTATTTAAAACCACTGCTATGGAGAGATTTTTTTACTCCATTATAGCCTCTTGTTTGATAGAGTTTCTCACGTCTCGCTCTCTCACCCTGTCCATACCAAAACAAGATGACAATGTCCATTCTATCTCTCTCCTCACCGGTGGTCATAGATCCGGCTGAATCCCATCCGCTGCGGGAGGTGAGGAGGTGCAGCGTTGACGTTGTCGCCATTGGTGACGGAGGAAGCCGATGCGCACCGTCCTCTCGGAGCCGGCGCTGGCGCGGACGAAGATCCTCTGCGCCCTTGTTCGCTGCCGTCGTGTGGGCAGATCCGCGCCCTTGTTCTCTTTCACCCAGCGCCTGTGCCGGAGGGCCACCGACCCCTTCTTCCTCGCTACCGTACGTAGTGTGGGCAGATCCGGCCTCCCGCCGCACGCCTTGCCACATCCCGACGACCCTAAGTTATAAGTTTCTTTGAAACCATCGTTGCTCTAGCTGCATGTGGATCTTTTTCGATCTGTAGTCGAATCTAGGTCTTGGTTCAAAGAGGAAAGAAGGGTGCAGTGGGCTGGAGCAAGAATCTAGGACGTGGTTCAATGAGGAAAGGAGGGGCGAAAAGTAGTATAGACTGGCTATCCAGCCGCTTTGTAGGTCAAAAAGGGGAAAAGGGGTAACCCAGTACACACATTTGTAAGGAACCGATCTCTTTGTTGAAAAGGGAAAGAAACTGGGGGTCGGGTAGTTTGTGCACGACTAGATTTGCTGCCCTCACATAGGAAGAAGGTTCAAAGAGAACAAATATGGGACCAGCGCATATATGCTGCTTGGCTACATACTCTGCATCACCCATTTATACGTGTGGACGCACATGGTGCTGGCATGTCCCATGCAGCTATTTTGCTGTTGTTAATCTAAGAATGCCGCCGGAAAATTGAAGCAATGCCACTGTTAAAAGTAAATTACATTTTTTAACGAATGTTGTTTCAAGAGAATGTCTCTGTTAATATGAATCAATGCAACCGTTTTAAATAAATGATGAATTGAAGCTATTGTATTGCTGTCTTTTCCCATTAAGTAGTGAACAAAAATGGGACCAACCTAGACATGATGCTTGTTGCTTTGTTACAACAAATTCAGCATCACCCCCTTTATAAGCCAGTAATTGATGCCACTCTCAGAATTAACTACTGATCTGTTTTAAGAGAATTTCTCTGTTAATATGAATCAATGCAACCGTTTTAGAAATGCTACTATCCTATACTTTGTTTTCCATCAAGATAAGGTAGATGCTTCATTTTGTGGCCGCATGTTTCATCCTCCTTTATTGGCCAATAATTGTTTTCTTTTTTGCCTCTTAAAACAGGGATATCTATTCAATTTGTTGCTATAGAAAACTTAAATGTCACACCGGCAACTTTGCTTGATTTCAGTGCAACTGCACAAAACGAGATTGGATTTCCTATTCGTGTTGGCAGATTCGTATTTTATCGTTGTTGGTCTCATGAAAGGCCAGTACAGGCCTTCATCCACATGATTGTGTAGTGTGCTTTGAGATGTTGTGCTACTTGTATTGGTACCGTTTTAAATAAATGTTGAATTGAAGCTATTGTATTGCTGTCTTTTCCCATTAAGTAGTGAACAAAAATGGGACCAACCAAGACATGATGCTTGTTGCTTTGTTACAACAAATTCAGCATCACCCCCCTTATAAGCCAGTAATTGATGCCACTCGTAGAATTAACTACTGAATCTTATTTCAAAACTGCAACACTTGTTAGGGATTGGCTGGATTACCATTTTGTGGCCGCATGTTTCATCCTCCTTTATTGGCCAGTAATTGATTCCTTTTTTGCCTCTGTTAAAACAGGGATATCTTTTCAACTTGTTGCTATTGCGACATTTTGCTTTGCTTAATTTTGGTGGAACTGCACAAAATGAGACCGGATTTCCATATATGTGTTGAGATCTCTGTGAGATCTTCCTCACGAGTTGTTTCAAATCTTGGTCTTGAATGGTCAGTACCGACCTTCCTTCGAATTAACTACTGAATCTTAGTTCAAAACTGCAAACACTTGTTAGGGATCGGCAGGAGTACCATTTCTGTTAGGGATCGGCCGGAGTACATGTTTAAGAAATGTATTATTCAGATAATGTCTCTGTTATTATATATCAGTTACAGACTTACAGTGTTTTACAAATGGTACTATCCTGCTTTGTAGTTCTTTCTACATGTTTAACCAAGGTATTGTTAAGATAATGTCTCTGTTAAAATGAATCAGTCGCATTGTTTTAGGAATGATACTTTAATGCTTTTTCGTTCTTTATACATCTTGAAACAAGGCATTGTTAAGATAATGTCTCAGTTAATATGAATGAATCACACTGATTGATAATTGCTACTCTCCTCCTTTGTTTCCCATTAAGATAAGGTAGATCAGTAGATGTTTTTCTTCTGGGAGTACAAGTCATCAACCGTCATTTCTCAGTAATTGTTTCCCTTATACCTTTTGTTGCTTACAGGGATACCAAAATTAAAGCTCGGTTTTATTCCGACTTCGATTTTAGTTCAACTGCACAAAAGGAGCCAATGTGTCCAAGGCAAACTGCTGCATTACTGGGTCCAGTTGGTCATTCAACTTTGCAGAAAGAAGCAGTCACTGTTTGCGCTACATTATAGAAGGAATGACCGAGAAGCTTATAGAGTATTATTAGACACCGGTGACACATTAGTCTGCAGAGACCATTGGCAATTTAACAACACGTGGAGTGCCTCCACGATCATAGGCATTACATATTTTAAATGGGAAAACCTTGTCAAAGTTTAATCATTGATGTTAGCAAGAAGCAACAGGACTCCACGATCATAGGCATTACATATTTTGAATGGGAAAAGCTTGTCAAAGTTTAATCATTGATGTTAGCAAGAAGCAACAGGACTCCATGATCATAGGCATTACATATTTTGAATGGGAAAAGCTTGTCAAAGTTTAATCATTGATGTTACCAAGAAGTGTTGGAAATATGCCCTAGAGGCAATAATAAAATGGTTATTATTATATTTCTTTGTTCATGATAATTGTCTATTGTTCATGCTATAATTGTGTTATCCGGAAATCGTAATACATGTGTGAATACATAGACCACAACACATCCCTAGTGAGCCTCTAGTTGACTAGCTCGTTGATCAAAAGATAGTCATGGTTTCCTGACTATGGACATTGGATGTTATCGATAACGGGATCACATCAGTAGGAGAATGATGTGATGGACAAGACCCAATCCTAAGCATAGCTCAAAGATCGTGTAGTTCGTTTGCTGTAGCTTTTCCGAATGTCAAGTATCATTTCCTTAGACCATGAGATTGTGCAACTCCCGGATACCGTAGGAGTGCTTTGGGTGTGCCAAACGTCACAACGTAACTGGGTGACTAGAAAGGTACACTACAGGTATCTCCGAAAGTGTCTGTTGGGTTGGCACGAATCAAGACTGGGATTTGTCACTCCGTATGATGGAGAGGTATCTCTGGGCCCACTCGGTAATGCATCATCATAATGAGCTCAATGTGACCAAGTGGTTGATCACGGGATCATGCATTACCGCACGAGTAAAGTGACTTGCCGGTAACAAGATTGAACGAGGTATTGGGATACCGACGATCGAGTCTCGGGCAAGTAACGTACCGATTGACAAAGGGAATTGTATACGGATTGATTGAATCCTCGACATCGTGGTTCATCCGATGAGATCATCATGGAGCATGTGGGAGCCAACATGGGTATCCAGATCCCGCTGTTGGTTATTGACCGGAGAGGCGTCTCGGTCATGTCTGCATGTCTCCCGAACCGGTAGGGTCTACACACTTAAGGTCCGGTGACGCTAGGGTTGTAGAGATATTAGTATGCAGTAACCCAAAAGTTGTTCGGAGTCCGGACGAGATCCCGGACGTCATGAGGAGTTCCCGAATGGTCCGGAGGTAAAGATTTATATATAGGAGGTCCAGTTTCGGCCATCCAGAAGGTTTCAGGGGTCTCCGGTATTGTACCGGGACCACCGGAAGGGTCCCGGGGGTCCACCGGGTGGGGCCACCTATCCCGGAGGGGCCCATGGGCTGAAGTGGGAGGGGAACCAGCCCCTGGTGGGCTGGTGCGCCCCCCTTGGGCCTCCCCTGCGCCTAGGGTTGGGAAACCCCTGGGGTGGGGGCGCCCCCCACTTGGCTTGGGGGGAAGCCACCCCTTGGCCGCCGCCCCCTTGGAGATCCATCTCCTAGGGCCGGCGCCCCCCAGGGCCCCTATATAAAGAGGGGGGAGGGAGGGCAGCCATAACCCTTGCTCTTGGCGCCTCCCTCTCCCTCCGTAATACCTCTCCTCCCCGCTTGCGCTTGGCGAAGCCCTGCTGGGATCCTGCTGCATCCACCACCACGCCGTCGTGCTGCTGGATCTTCATCAACCTCTCCTTTCCCCTTGCTAGATCAAGAAGGAGGAGACGTCTTCCTAACCGTACGTGTGTTGAACGTGGAGGTGCCGTCCGTTCGGCACTTGGTCATCGGTGATTTGGATCACGACGAGTACGACTCCATCAATCCCGTTCTCTTGAACGCTTCCGCGCGCGATCTACAAGGGTATGTAGATGCACTCCTCTCTCCCTCATTGCTAGATGACTCCATAGATTGATCTTGGTGATGCGTAGAAAATTTTAAAATTCTGCTACGTTCCCCAACAGTGGCATCATGAGCTAGGTCTATGCGTAGTTTCTATGCACAAGTAGAACACAAAGTAGTTGTGGGCGTCGATATTGTCAATTATCTTGCTGTTACTAGTCTTATCTTGATTCGGCGGCATTGTGGGATGAAGCGGCCCGGACCAACCTTACACGTACGCTTACATGAGACTGGTTCCACCGACTGACATGCACTAGTTGCATAAGGTGGCTGGCGGGTGTCTGTCTCTCCCACTTTAGTCGGATCGGATTCGATGAACAGGGTCCTTATGAAGGGTAAATAGAAATTGGCAATTCACATTGTGGTTTTGGCGTAGGTAAGAAACGTTCTTGCTAGAAACCTATAGCAGCCACGTAAAAACTTGCAACAACAATTAGAGGACGTCTAACTTGTTTGTGCAGCAAGTGTTTTGTGATGTGATATGGCCAAAGGATGTGATGAATGATGTATGTGATGTATGAGATGATCATGTTCTTGTAATAGGAATCACGACTTGCATGTCGATGAGTATGACAACCGGCAGGAGCCATAGGAGTTGTCTTTATTTATTTATGACCTGCGTGTCAACATAAACGTCATGTAATTACTTTACTTTATTGCTAAAGCGTTAGCCATAGTAGTAGAAGTAATAGATGACGAGACAACTTCAAGAAGACACAATGATGGAGATCATGATGATGGAGATCATGGTGTCATGCCGGTGACAATGATGATCATGGAGCCCCGAAGATGGAGATCAAAAGGAGCAAATGATATTGGCCATATCATGTCACTATTTGATTGCATGT
Source organism: Triticum urartu (assembly GCF_003073215.2). NCBI lineage: Eukaryota > Viridiplantae > Streptophyta > Magnoliopsida > Poales > Poaceae > Triticum > Triticum urartu. The sequence continues at coordinate 517,290,962 of NC_053025.1, read as the reverse complement.
GATGTTTATCATGTTTTACATCTTATTTGCTTAGAACGACGGTAGCTTAAATAAGATGATCCCTCGTAATAATTTCAAGAAAGTGTTCCCCTTAACTGTGCACCGTTGCGAAGGTTCGTTGTTTTGAAGCACCACGTGATGATCGGGTGTGATAGATTCTAACATTTGAATTCAATGGGTGTAAGCCAGATTTACAAACGCAATACACTTAGGTTGACTTGACGAGCCTAGCATGTACAGACATGGCCTCGGAACACAGAAGATCGAAAGGTCGAGCATGAGTCGTATAGAAGATACGGTCAACATGAAGATGCTCACCGATGTTGACTAGTCCGTCTCACGTGATGATCGGACACGGCCTAGTTAACTCGGATCATGTTTCACTTAGATGACTAGAGGGATGTCTGTCTGAGTGGGAGTTCATTGAATAATTTGATTAGATGAACTTAATTATCATGAACTTAGTCTAAAAATCTTTACAATATGTCTTGTATATCAAATGGCCCACGTTGTCCTCAACTTCAACGCGTTCCTAGAGAAAACCAAGCTGAAAGATGATGGCAGGAACTATATGGACTGGGTCCGGAACCTGAGGATCATCCTCATAGCTGCCAAGAAAGATTATGTCCTAGAAGCACCGCTAGGTGACGCACCTGTCCCAGAGAACCAAGACTTTATGAACGCTTGGCAGTCACGTGCTGATGATTACTCCCTCGTTCAGTGCGACATGCTTTACAGCTTAGAACCGGGGCTCCAAAAGCGTTTTGAGAGACACGGAGCATATGAGATGTTTGAAGAGCTGAAAATGGTTTTTCAAGCTCATGCCCGGGTCGAGAGATATGAAGTCTCCGACAAGTTCTTCAGCTGTAAGATGGAGGAAAATAGTTCTGTCAGTGAGCACATACTCAAGATGTCTGGGTTGCATAACCGCTTGACTCAACTGGGAGTTAATCTCCCGGATGACGCGGTCATTGACAGAATCCTTCAGTCGCTTCCACCGAGCTACAAGAGCTTTGTGATGAACTTCAATATGCAGGGGATGGAAAAGACCATTCATGAGGTATATTCAATGCTGAAATTAGCGGAGGTGGAAATCAAAAAGGAACATCAAGTGTTGATGGTGAATAAAACCACTAAGTTCAAGAAAGGCAAGGGTAAAAAGAACTTCAAGAAGGACGGCAAGGGAGTTGCCGCGCCCGGTAAGCAAGCTACCGGGAAGAAGCCAAAGAATGGACCCAAGCCCGAGACTGAGTGTTTTTATTGCAAGGGAAGTGGTCACTGGAATCGGAACTGCCCCAAATACTTAGCGGACAAGAAGGCCGGCAACACTAAAGGTATATGTGATATACATGTAATTGATGTGTACCTTACCAGTACTCGTAGTAGCTCCTGGGTATTTGATACTGGTGCAGTAGCTCACATTTGTAACTCAAAGCAGGAGCTGTGGAATAAACGGAGACTGGCGAAGGACGAGGATGATGATGCGCGTCGGGAATGGTTCCAAGGTCGATGTGATCGCCGTCGGCACGCTGCCTCTACATTTACCTACGGGATTAGTTTTAAACCTCAATAATTGTTATTTAGTGCCAGCTTTGAGCATGAACATTGTATCAGGATCTCGTTTAATTCAAGATGGCTACTCATTTAAATCCGAGAATAATGGCTGTTCTATTTATATGAGAGATATGTTTTATGGTCATGCTACGTTGGTGAATGGTTTATTCTTAATGAATCTCGAGTGTAATGTTACACATATTCATAGTGTGAATACCAAAAGATGTAAGGTTGATAATGATAGTCCCACATACTTGTGGCACTGCCGCCTTGGTCACATAGGTGTCAAACGCATGAAGAAGCTCCATGCAGATGGACTTTTAGAGTCTCTTGATTACGAATCATTTGACATGTGTGAACCATGCCTCATGGGTAAAATGACCAAGACTCCGTTCTTAGGAACAATGGAGCGAGCAACCAACTTATTGGAAATCATACATACTAATGTGTGCGGTCCAATGAGTGTTGAGGCTCGCGGTGGCTATCGTTATGTTCTCACCCTCACTTATGACTTGAGTAGATATGGGTATGTCTACTTAATGAAACACAAGTCTGAGACCTTTGAAAAGTTCAAGGAATTTCAGAGTGAGGTTGAGAATCAACGTGACAGGAAAATCAAGTTCTTGCGATCAGATCATGGGGGAGAATACTTGAGTCACGAATTTGGCACACTCTTAAGAAAATGTGGAATAGTTTCACAACTCACGTCGCCTGGAACACCTCAGCTTAATGGTGTGTCCGAACGTCGTAATCGCACTCTATTAGATATGGTGCGATCTATGATGTCTCTTACCGATTTACCGCTGTCATTTTGGGGCTATGCTTTAGAGACTGCCGCATTCACTTTCAATAGGGCTCCGTTGAAATCCGTTGAGTCGACACCGTATGAATTATGGTTTGGGAAGAAACCTAAGCTGTCGTTTCTAAAAGTTTGGGGATGCGATGCTTATGTCAAGAAACTTCAACCTGAAAAGCTCGAACCCAAATCGAAAAAATGCGTCTTCATAGGATACCCTAAAGAAACTATTGGGTATACCTTCTACCTCAGATCCGAAGGCAAGATCTTTGTTGCCAAGAGTGGGTCCTTTCTAGAGAAAGAGTTTCTCTCGAAAGAAATAAGTGGGAGGAAAGTAGAACTTGATGAAGTATTACCTCTTGAACCGGTAAGTGGCGCAACTCAAGAAAATGTTCCTGAGGTGCCTGCACCGACTAGAGAGGAAGTTGATGATATGATCATGAAACTTCAGATCAAGTTGCTACCGAACTTCGTAGGTCCACGAGGACACGTTCCGCACCAGAGTGGTACGACAACCCTGTCTTGGAAATCATGTTGTTAGACAACGGTGAACCTTCGAACTATGAGGAAGCGATGGCGGGCCCGGATTCCGACAAATGGATGGAAGCCATGAAATCCGAGATAGGATCCATGTATGAAAACAAAGAATGGACTTTGACTGACTTGCCTGATGATCGGCGAGCCATAGAAATAAATGGATCTTTAAGAAGAAGACAGACGCGGATGGTAATGTGACCATCTATAAAGCTCGGCTTGTCGCTAAGGGTTATCGACCAGTTCAAGGGGTTGACTACGATGAGACTTTCTCACCCGTAGCGAAGCTGAAGTCCGTCCGAATCATGTTAGCAATTGCCGCATTCTATGATTATGAGATATGGCAAATGGATGTCAAAACGGCATTCCTTAATGGTTTCCTTAAGGAAGAATTATATATGATGCAGCCGAAAGGTTTTGTCGATCCTAAGAATGATGACAAGGTGTGCAAGCTCCAACGCTCGATTTATGGGCTGGTGCAAGCATCTCGGAGTTGGAACATTCGTTTTGATGAGATGATCAAAGCGTTTGGGTTTACGCAGACTTATGGAGAAGCCTGCATTTACAAGAAAGTGAGTGGGAGCTCTGTAGCATTTCTCATATTGTATGTGGATGACATACTATTGATGGGAAATGATATAGAGTTCTTGGAAAGCATAAAGGCCTACTTGAACAAGTGTTTTTCAATGAAGGACCTTGGAGAAGCTGCTTATATATTAGGCATCAAGATCTATAGAGATAGATCGAGACGCCTCATTGGTCTTTCACAGAGTACGTACCTTGACAAGATATTGAAGAAGTTCAAAATGGATCAGTCAAAGAAGGGGTTCTTTCCTGTATTGCAAGGTATGAGATTGAGCACGGCTCAATGCCCGACCACGACAGAAGATAGAGAAAAGATGAGTGTCGTCCCCTATGCCTCGGCCATAGGGTCTATCATGTATGCTATGCTGTGTACCAGACCTGATGTAAACCTTGCCGTAAGTTTGGTAGGAAGGTACCAAAGTAATCCCGGCATGGAACACTGGACAGCGGTCAAGAATATCCTGAAGTACCTGAAAAGGACTAAGGATATGTTTCTCGTTTATGGAGGTGACGAAGAGCTCGTCGTAAAGGGTTACGTCGATGCTAGCTTCGACACAGATCTGGATGACTCTAAGTCACAAACCGGATACGTGTATATTTTGAATGGTGGGGCAGTAAGCTGGTGCAGTTGCAAGCAGAGCGTTGTGGCGGGATCTACATGTGAAGCAGAGTACATGGCAGCCTCGGAGGCAGCACAAGAAGCAGTCTGGGTGAAGGAGTTCATTACCGACCTAGGAGTCATACCCAATGCGTCGGGCCCGATGACTCTCTTCTGTGACAACACTGGAGCTATTGCCCTTGCCAAGGAGCCCATGTTTCGCAGGAAGACCAGGCATATCAAGCGTCGCTTCAACTCCATTCGTGAAAGTGTTCAAAATGGAGACATAGATATTTGTAAAGTACATACGGACCTGAATGTGGCAGATCCGTTGACTAAACCTCTCCCTAGAGCAAAACATGATCAACACCAGAACTGCATGGGTGTTTGATTCATCACAATGTAACTAGAATATTGACTCTAGTGCAAGTGGGAGACTGTTGAAAATATGCCCTAGAGGCAATAATAAAATGGTTATTACTATATTTCTTTGTTCATGATAATTGTCTATTGTTCATGCTATAATTGTGTTATCTGGAAATCGTAATACATGTGTGAATACATAGAGCACAACACGTCCCTAGTGAGCCTCTAGTTGACTAGCTCGTTGATCAAAAGATAGTCATGGTTTCTTGACTATGGACATTGGATGTCATTGATAACGGGATCACATCATTAGGAGAATGATGTGATGGACAAGACCCAATCCTAAGCATAGCTCAAAGATCGTGTAGTTCGTTTGCTGTAGCTTTTCCGAATTTCAAGTATCATTTCCTTAGACCATGAGATTGTGCAACTCCCGGATACCGTAGGAGTGCTTTGGGTGTGCCAAACGTCACAACGTAACTGGGTGACTATAAAGGTACACTATAGGTATCTCTGAAAGTGTCTGTTGGGTTGGCACGAATTGAGACTGGGATTTGTCACTCCGTATGACAGAGAGGTATCTCTGGGCCCACTCGATAATGCATCATCATAATGAGCTCAATGTGACCAAGTGGTTGATCACGGGATCATGCATTATGGCACGAGTAAAGTGACTTGCCGGTAACGAGATTGAACGAGGTATTGGGATACCGACGATCGAGTCTCGGGCAAGTAACGTACCGATTGACAAAGGGGATTGTATATGGATTGATTGAATCCTCGACATCGTGGTTCATCCGATGAGATCATCATGGAGCATGTGGGAGCCAACATGGGTATCCAGATCCCGCTGTTGGTTATTGACCGGAGAGGCGTCTCGGTCATGTCTGCATGTCTCCCGAACCGGTAGGGTCTACACACTTAAGGTCCGGTGACGCTAGGGTTGTAGAGATATTAGTATGCAGTAACCCAAAAGTTGTTCGGAGTCCGGACGAGATCCCGGACGTCATGAGGAGTTCCAAAATGGTCCGGAGGTAAAGATTTATATATAGGAAGTCCAGTTTCGGCCATCGGGAAGGTTTCAGGGGTCTCCGGTATTGTACCAGGACCACCGGAAGGGTCCCGGGGGTCCACCGGGTGGGGCCACCTATCCCGGAGGGCCCCATGGGCTGAAGTGGGAGGGGAACCAGCCCCTGGTGGGCTGGTGCGCCCCCCCTTGGGCCTCCTCTACGCCTAGGGTTGGGACACCCTAGGGGTGGGGGCGCCCCCCACTTGGCTTGGGGGGGAAGCCACCCCTTGGCCGCCGCCCCCTTGGAGATCCATCTCCTAGGGCCGGCGCCCCCCTAAGGACCCTATATAAAGAGGGGGGAGGGAGGGCAGCCATAACCCTTGCTCTTGGCGCCTCCCTCTCCCTCCGTAATACCTCTCCTCCCCGCTTGTGCTTGGCGAAGCCCTGCCGGGATCCTGCTGCATCCACCACCACACCGCCGTGCTGCTGGATCTTCATCAACCTCTCCTTTCCCCTTGCTAGATCAAGAAGGAGGAGACGTCTTCCTAACCGTACGTGTTTTGAACGCGGAGGTGCCGTCCGTTCGGCACTTGGTCATCGATGATTTGGATCACGACGAGTACGACTCCATCAACCCCGTTCTCTTGAATGCTTCCGCGCGCGATCTACAAGGGTATGTAGATGCACTCCTCTCTCCCTCGTTGCTAGATGACTCCATAGATTGATCTTGGTGATGCGTAGAAAATTTTAAAATTCTGCTACGTTCCCCAACAAGAAGGCGTTAGTTTAATATATTGGAATTGGAAAACCTTGTCAAAATTTGCTCATTGATGTTAGCCAGAAGCGTCGAGTGTTTTTTCCTATCCCTGTGTTCAGTTTAGAAGTAGATAGTTACTCTGCTGAGATATTCCTATGTTAAGACTTTGTTCTGAATATTGTCTATGTAATGCCAGGCCTTGTGGTTGATTGCAAAGTTGAGCTTGGAATGTTGTGGCATGCGGCATCACGAGCTGTTCACCGTGCCTCCTGAGAATAATGCTTCGTATTGTTTTGCATGTCGATCTAATGCCAGTGATTTGATTGTTAAGAAGATCATCCTCTTCTGTTGTTTCCGTGCTTAAGAAGTTCATCGTCTGATGTTTCATTCATAGCCTATGCGACAAGTCGGGTTGGTTAGACGTGAAACCATATGATCTTCTGACCAACTCATGATATTAGGTCATGATTGGATCGTCGTTTTCCAACCAAAACCGCTTGTAAAGCTGACGCTTGTAAATTAAAACAGATGGTCTCGGGCGAAGGCGCTTGGTTGGTCAATTTCGACTAGTAAAATATCGGAAGTACTTGACACACGATAAAAACACTGAACGACACTCGGACGATTGCTAATCCAGCCGTTAGCTGTTGTTTCAGCCTTGCCCATGGATGGCATGATACGCACATCGTGCATGTATCGTCTGGTAATGTCATCCATATAGCAGTGCTCGTAAAATATACACTGGTCTCTCAAATTACACGCATAACCCGCCGGTTTTACTTACAGACCTCGGGCCCTCGGTTTCATTACGCCTGTATTTTACGCGTTGTTTTCGATGATGAGTAAATTACACTTGTATGTTAATACAGGTTTGAAATAAACCAGAGCTCCCAAGCGTGGCCTTACCATTTCATGCCATCTCAGTTTCTCGAAGGTGCTCATAGGTGTCCGATGATCCTGGCTTCCTGAATGAGTAGCGGGCGCTGTATCAGACCATCCATAGGGCCCGCGAGGCCCTCTCCGTTGTCCTTCGAGTTGTTGCGCTTGCCGTGGCGCCGAGCATTGTTAACATCGTCAACGAACATGAGGATTCAGGAGATGACTTTATTTTGACTGGATGACACTAGGGACCCACTAGGGCCATAGCCGTACGTACGCAAGTGCCTCCTTATTATGTACAACTATATTTTTTTGCTTTCTCCTGGTTTCCTGACATCACGGTCCCACACCATTGTCAACCTATGTAGTCAATATAAACGAGAGAATTGCACAAGGTGCGGCCGACAGCTGGGACCAAGCAGCTCGAGCAGTATTGAGGAGAGCAGGGTATTAACTGGGCGGGCTGTGGCCCATCTAGCCCAGGCCAGATATCCAGCCCAGATACTAATTTTTTCAAGATGAAAATGGCTAGCCCAGCTATACGTCTTTTTGAGGAATACCCGCTGGGCTGCAAATCTTTCCTAGGAGGGATGCATTAGGCTTAACAGGAAAATGGGCTTTAAAAAATAATAAATGGGATGTAATTATAAAAACTGGGCAGTAACTATAAAAAAATGCACCAAACATGAAAGTAGTTTATAAAATATTATTTATGGATTTTGAAAATCTTAAATTTTCATTGTTGCGCGTGCAATGTTTCGTTAGATTTTTACGTAATACAAATTTATATTTAATCTGACTAGAAATTTCGGGATAAAAATATTTCAGAGCCCATCAAAATGTGGGAAATTTTATTGAATTCTGTCTTCAACGGTTGGTTGAAATTATTAATCATTGTCCTAGCTAGAAAATGGGCTGTACTTTTAACAAACTGTAAATGGGCTGTTGTAAATTCCATTAGAATTCCAAAATGGGTTGTACATTCTTACAAAACGTAAATGGGCTATAAGTTCTCTGCCACACACTTGTGGGCCTACTAAGTGACGCGTCCCCTAAAAAATTAAGTTGACGCGTATGCAAGGCTTTGCCAACTTATTATAGTCAACACAGTGTTCTAGCAGCAGTGGCCATTGGATGTCTATCCAACGGATGTTGTGCTTCTTCTTCAATTTCGGATATTCTTAGCTTCGGCCGCCCAAAAAATGATTCCTCCCCCTGACATCTGGGGCGCACCGTTTCGGAGGCTGACCTGTGGGCCTACTAAGTTGGAGCGTACCAAGGGCTTTCTCAACTTAGTCAATAATAAACGTTTCTAGCTTCAGTGACCGTACGATGTCCATCCAACGGTCGTAGTGCTTCCTCAACCTCTGGTCTTCTTGGTCCAGCCGCCCAAAGCAGCACCGGTCGTGCCGCCTGCTCCTGCCTCCCGTGGCCAGCTGTGCTGCCGCGGAGGCCTCACCGCCCCCATACTACTCCCACCGCTGGCCAGGCCATCCCTCCTCTCACCCACACCCCCTGTTATTCTGCGGCGACGGCAGCCTCACACCGTAGCCGAACCAGTGAACCCTCGTACTCCTCTCTGCGTGGGTTTCCACTGCTGCGTCTTCCCCGGCTCCATGTCGTCCCCTTCCTAGGCCTCACCGTCGTCCAGACCACCGCCCTGGTGCTCTCGGTGCGGTGTGGTCAATGTGGTCAACGACCGACTTCCATCGGAAGAGTAGTGTACATGGAGAGGCTGACAGCTGGGTCCAGGCGGCCGCAAGGAAGTGCCTCATTACACGCAAAATAATTATTCCTCCACCTTACAGCAGGGACCCACCGGACGGGCCACCTTATTTCGCAAAAAAACGTTGCCCCCCTAACTGCTCGGACCCACCGGACGGGCGAGCATATTTCACAAAAAAAACGTTCCCCCCGCTGTCAGCTCGGACCCACCGGAAGTGCCTCCTTATTACGCATAAAAAAATGAATACCCCCTGCTAGCTGGGACCCACCATGGTGGGAGGCTGACTTGTGGACCTACTAAGTTGACTGGGACGGGGGCCTTTGTCAACTTTAGTCAATATGAATGATTCTAGCTCCAGTAACCGTACGATGTGCATCCAACGGCCGTAGTGCTTCTTCAACCTCTGGTCTTCATGCTCCAGCCGCCCAAAGCAACGCCAGTCGTGTTGCATGCTCCTGCCTCCTGTGGCCAGCTGTGATGCCGTGGAGGCCTCACCGCCCCGTACTACTCCCACCGCTGGCCAGGCCATCCCTCTACTCACCCACACCCCCTGTTATTCTGCGGCGACAGCAGCCTCACACCACAGCTGAACCAGTGAACCCTCGTACTCCTCCCCGCGCGGGCTTCCACTTCCGCGTCTTCCCCGGCTCCGCGTCGTCCCCTTCCTAGGCCTCGCCGTCGTCCACTGCCCTGGTGCTCTCGGCGCGGCGTGGTTAACGTGGTCAAGGAACGACTTCCATCGGACGTGGACTGTACATGGAGAGGCTGACAGCTGGGTCCACGGCCGCAGCAAGGAAGTGCCTCCTTATTACGTGGAAAATAATGTTTCTCCACCTGACAGCAGGGACCCACCGGACGGGCCACCGTATTTCGTGAAAAAAACGTTTCCCCCCTGACTGCTGGGACCCACCAGCTACACCTTCGCACGCAAGGAAGTGCCTGACAGTCGGGACCCACCTAGTCGAAGCGTACGTAGCGTTGTCATTCTGGTCGCAAACGTGTACGTACATATATACTGGTGGATGTAGAGGCACGCACGTGTCGTAGTAGAGGCGCGCATGTGTCGTAGTAGAGGCGCGCACGTGTCGTAGTAGAGGCGCGCACGTAGCATGTACACATAGGTACAGCGGCCAGGGTGCAAGAAAGAAAATACGGCCATGTATGTGTACATATGGGCGGGGTCTCGAACGCCTACTCGCGCATACGTACGACGAGTACTCGTGTACATGGCTGGGTCGGAACGGAGAAACAACGTCGTCGTCGTGTTCATGGGTCAGAACGGAATGCGTGGTCGTGTTCATCAGGAGGGCTTCGACGGAAGAGGCGATGGAAACGAGGCCTGGCGTACCGCACAACGGAGGAAACAGACCTCCTACGGTCGAAACAGGGGTCCTGTTGATCGGGAGGGGTGTGGCGTACCGCAAAACGGAGGAAACAGACCTCCTATGGTCGAAACGGGGGTCCTGTTGATCGGGAGGGGTGTGGCGTACCGCAAAACGGAGGAAACGGACCTCCTACGGTCGAAAGGAGGTCCTGTTGATCGGGAGGGGTGTTGCGTACCGCAAAACGGAGGAAACAGACTTGTGTTGGAGCGCTACGGTCGAAACGGGGGCCCTGTTCATCGGGAGGGGTGTGGCGTACCGCAAAACGGGACTCCACGGGATACTGTTCATCTCCACCGTCGACCCCCTCCAGCCTCCATGAGCTACTGTTCATCCACCATCGACCTCCTCCAGCCTCCACGGGCTCCTGTTCATCTAGCCTCCACCGCGCGCTACTCCACCTGCTACTGTTCAACCACCCCTCCACCGTCTACTGTTCATCTAGCCCTCCACACCACGGGGTCCTGTTCAATCACCCCTCCATGGGCACCTCTCCACCGTCTACTGTTCATCCTGCCCTCCACACCACGGGGTCCTGTTCATCCACCCCTCCATGGGCACCCCTCCACCGTCTACTGTTCATCCAACCCTCCACCACACCACGGGGTCCTGTTCATCCAGAGGCAACGCCACCGCTCACTGTTCATCCAACCCCCCCGCAACGCTCACTGTTCATCCCATCGATCGACTTCAGTTAGCAGCAGTAGCCAAGGAATCGCTCGATCGGGTTCATTTAACAGCCATCGATCAATCACTCGGGTTCAATAACGCGTAGCCTGCAGTGCAATCGCTCGGGTTCAGTTAGAGCCCAACGCCTCGCTCGGGTTCAGTTAGAGCCAACGCCTCGCACACACACGCGTACGTGTACGAGAGAAACGTGCATCGCTCGGCCCCCGACCTCCCACCGTAACCGGGAACTCCCCAAAATTTTCCTCCCCCTCGCTTCTACCATGGTTTTTCTGTCATGGATGGCCCAAAGAATGTCATGCAGCTGCGTCTCCGGCCCGCCTAGGATGAAAAGCCCATTTTCTATCATGATTTTTTGTCATAGAAGTAGGAGCCCACCACATCTATGATGATACCGGGTTTTTTCACAATTATCGTCATAGAAGTGTCATATGTATGACAGAAAAAAATTTCGTTCGGCCCAAAATGTCACGGATGTGTCTTTTTTGTAGTGATGTGATTCAAAGCAATAGTCTAGTTTTGACATAATAATTTAGATACTCAATCATATCAACAAGCAACCATGTCTTTCAAAATATCGATGCTAAAACAAGTTATCCCTAGCCCATCATGCTCAAACATTGATCCATTCATGAAACACACTCGAATATTAACTACACCCAATACTTGAGCACGATCATATTGCCTCCTAGTTGGTGCTTTTATGAGAGAAGATGGAGACTCAAATTTCAAAATAAAAATTGCATAAAGTAAAAGAAAGTCCCTTCGTAGAGGGAAGTAGGGATTTGTAGAGGTGCCAGAGCTCAAAGCGAAAAATTTGAGATAAAAACATTTTGGGTGGTGTATCCATCCCACCAACAAAAATGACTTAGAGTTCCCAATACTTTCCATGAATAGATATACCATAGGTGGTTCCCAAATAGAAAATAAAGTTTATTCCTTTTTCCACCATAACTTTCACTTTCCATGGCTAACCGTATCCACGGGTGCCCTCCATACCAACACTTTCCAAGGAATTTATTATTTAACAACATAAAGTAAATTCATTTATTTTTGCATTTCGGGACTGGGCATCCCTAATACCTTTGCCTTACTCTTGTGCAATGACAAGTGAATAGACACTCATCTTGAGAATAACACATCTAGCATGGAAAATATTAGCCACCCCTCACCGCTCCGCGAGTGAAACAAACACACAAAAGAGAAGTTTATTTTGAAAATTAGAGATGGCACATGCAAATTTGCTTAGAACGGCAAAAGAATACCGCATATAGGTAGATATAGTGGACTCATGTGGCAAAATTGGTTTAAAGGATTTTGGATGCACAAGTAGAGATCATACTTAGTGCAAAACGAAGGCTAGCAAAAAGATTGGGAAGCGACCAACCAAGAAACGAATAATCTCATAAGCAAGCATTAAGCATAATTAACACCGAATAATGCACCACAAGTAGGATATAATTTTCATTGCATGATTATTGACTTTCATGCATGCATAGGGAATCACAAACCTTAACACCAATATTCCTACTAAAGTATAATTACTCATCAAGATGACTCACATATCACATCATCATATCTCAAAACTATTACTAAGAATCAAGTTTATTTTGTCCAATGACCTTCATGACATTTTCTTTTACTTTATCCTTCTTGGATATCTATCACTTTGGGACTAATTTTCATGTGTTGCTTTTCATAAGCTCAAACAAATATAAGTGAAGATCATGAGCATAACAAATTTTCTTTCTCTCAAAATAATTTAAGTGAAGCAAGAGAGAATTTCTTAAAAATTTTACCAACTCTCAAATAAATCTAAGTGAAGAAAGAGAGAATTTCTTCAAAAATAACAAAGCACACCATGCTCAAAAAGATATAAGTGAAGCACTAGAGCAAGTCCTAGCTCATAAAAGATTTAAGTGAAGCATAGAGAGCAATTCTAACAAGTCATGACATAATTTTGGCTCTCTCAAATAGGTGTGTCCATCAAGGATTGATAACTTAAAACACAAAATAAAACAAGCAAAGACACATATCATACAAGACGCTCCAAGCAAAACACATATCATGTGACGAATAAAAATATAGCCTCGAGTAAAATACCGATAGTTGTTGGAAGAAAGCGGGGATGCTACTTGGGGGCATCACCAAGCTTAGTTGGTTGCTCATTCTTGGATAATAGCTTGGGATGCCGAGTCATCCCCAAGCTTAGGCTCTTACATCCTTCCTTCATCCATCGTAAGATAACCCAAAACTTAAAAACTTCAATAACACAATACTCAACAAAGCCTTTGCGAGATCCGTTAGTATAAGAATAATAAATCACTACTACAAGTGCTGTATCAAACCAATTCATATTTTGTTTTTGTATTATATCTACTGTATTCCAACTTTTCCATGGCAAAAGCTCATCAAAGAAAACCATAGAGCCATCAAAATAAACACACAACACAAAGAAAAACAGAATCTGTCAAAATAGAACAGTCTGTAGCAATCTGACTATTTCGAATACTTCTGTAACTCAAAAAACTCTGAAAAATTAGGACGACCCGAGAAATTTGTATATTGATCTACTGCAATTGCAATGGGTATTTTATCACTCTCTGGTGAAAAATGAAAATTAATTTCGTGAGCGTAAAAGTTTTTGTTTTTTCAGCAAGATCAAACAACTATTGCCCAAGAAGATCCAAAAGGCTTTACTTGGCACAAACACTAATTAAAACACAAAAAACACAATCATAACAGTATCATAATTGTGCCAACACTCAAGAACAGAAAGCAAAAACACATTTTATTCATTGGGTTGCCTCCCAACAAGTGCTATAGTTTTACACCCTCAGCTAGGCATATAGCAAGGATCTAAGTTTTGTCATATTTGGTTCGAGATCCATAAGATGCCCTCATGATTGATTCATAGGGTGGCTTAATTCTAGTTCTAGAAAAGTGTTCCATACCCTTCCTCAAAGGAAATTGGAACTTAATATTGCCTTCTTTCATATCAATCACGACACCTATAGTGCGTAAAAACGGTCTACCAAGAATAATAGGACAAGACGGATTGCAATAAATATCAAGAACAATAAAAATATATGGTCACATAATTCCTATTTGCAAGAATAAGAACATCATTAATTCTTCCCATAGGCTTTTTAACAGTAGAATCCGCCAAGTGCAAATTCAAAGAACATGATTCAAGATCGGTAAGATCAAGCACATCACATAAAGATTTCGGAATTGTAGAAACACTAGCACCCAAGTCACACAAAGCAAAACATTCATAATTTTCAATCTTGACTTTGATAGTAGGTTCCCACTCATCATCAAATTTTCTAGGAATTGAAACTTCTAATTCCAATTTTTCTTCAAGAGCTTTCATCATAGCATCAACAATATGTTTAGTAAAAGATTTATTTTGTCCATAAGCATGGGGTGAATTTATCATGGATTTCAACAAATAAATACCATCAATCAAAGAGCAACTATCATAATTAAAGTCTTTGTAATCCAAAAGAGTGGGTACATCACTAGCTAAAGTTTTGACCTCTCCAAACCCAGTTTCATCAATTTTTTCAACAAGATTTTCACCCTCTGAAATATTGGGACGCCTTATACCTAAAGTTGACTCTTCTCCAGTCCCTTTTTCATCATTCTTAACTTTACTAAACAAGGAATCAATGGAAGAAACACCATTCATTTTAAGATCTTCATCATCTTTGAAAGAATAATCACTAGAAAAAGCTTTTTCCAAAAATTCTCTTTTAGCTCTAAGCATAGCAATTATTTTCTTACTTTCATCCATAGAAACACAAAGAGCTTTAATTGATTCATCTACTTTAGGCTCAAAAAATTTCATCTTGAGATTTTCCACATCATGAGCAATTCTATCAACACTTCTAGACAAATCATCAATCTTGTTCAACTTTTCTTCTATGGAAGTGTTGAAAACTTTTTGTGTGTTGATAAATTCTTTAATATTATTCTCAAGATCAGAGGTGTTCCTATTATTATTGTAAGATTTATTTCCATAGTAATTACCATAATTTTTAGAGGAATTACTAGGAAAAGGCCTAGGATTAAAATTACCTCTATAAGCATTGTTGTTGAAATTATTGCGAGAAATAAAATTCACATCAATGGCATCACTATTTTGCTCAATCAAAGTAGACAAAGGCATATCATTAAGATCAATAGGAGCACTTCTACTAGCAACCAATTTCACAAGAGCATCGACTTTTTCACTCAAAGAAGAAATTTCTTCAACCGAATTAACTTTTTTACTAGTAGGAGCTCTTTCGGTATGCCATTGTGAATAATTTGCCATGATATTATCAAGCAATTTGGTGGCTTAACTCAAATTAATTTCCATAAAAGTACCACCCGCGGCAGAATCTGAAAGATTATGAGAAACAAAATTCAATCCCGCATAAATTTTTTGTATGATCATCCAAAGATTTAATCCATGAGTTGGGTAATTCCTTACATCATTTTCATCCTTTCCCAAGATTGTGCAACATGCTCATGTTCAGGTTGCTTGAAATTCATGATCTGGGTTCTGTGGGAAATAATTTTTGCAGGAGAAAAATACTTAGTGATAAAAACATCTTTGCACTTGTTCCAAGAATCGATACTATTATGAGGGAAAGAAGAGAACCATTTTTTGCAGAATCACTCAAAGAGAACGGAAATAATTTCATCTTGACCACATCATTGTCCACATATTTTTTTGTTTGCATATCGCATAATTCCACGAAGGTATTAAGATGGGGCGTGACATACTCCTAAGGAGTACCGGAAAATTGGTCTTTCATAACAAGATTCAGCAAAGCGGTATTAATATCACAAGTCTCTACACTAGTGGTGGGAGGAGCAAGCGGAGTGCCAATAAAATCATTGTTGTTGGTATTTGAGAAATCACATAACTTGGTGTTCTCTTGAGTCATGATGACCACACAACAAGATTGCACTCAAAAACAGATCCGGCAAGAAAACGGCGAACGGAAAAAGAGAGGCGAATAAAATGGAAAATTTTTGTGAAGTGGGGGAGAGAAAAACGAGAGGCAAATGGCGAATAATGTAAATTGCAAGGAGACGAGATTTGTGATTAGGAACCTGATTATGTTGAAGATCCTCCCCAACAACGGCGCCAGAAATTCTCCTTGATGGTAGCTGCAACTACGTCGGTAATTCCCTGGAGAGGGAGGGATGATGTGGCACAACGACGGTAGGTATTTCCCTCAGTTATGAAACCAAGGTATCGAACCAGTAGGAGAACCAAGCAACGCAATGTAAACAACACCTGCACACAAACAACAACACCTCGCAACCCGACGTGTTAAAGGGGTTGTCAATCCCTTCCGGGGTATGGTGCCAGAAATTGCAAGTTGATGGGAGAAAGTTGTAATAGATTGAAATAATAGATCGCAAATAAAATAAAGTGCAGCAAAGTATTTTTGGATTTTTGGTTTAATAGATCTGAATAAAATGCAAAGGAAAAGTAGATCGCAAGGCAAATATATGAGAAAGAAGACCTGGGGGCTGTAGGTTTCACAAGTGGCTTCTCTAAGAAAAATAGCAAACGGTGGGTAAACAAATTACTGTTGGGCAATTGATAGAACTTCAAAATAATTATGACGATATCCAGGCAATGATCATTACATAGGCATCACGTCCAAGATTAGTAGACTGACTCCTGCCTGCATCTACTACTATTACTCCACACATCGACCGCTATCCAGCATGCATCCAGTGTATTAAATTCATGGGAAAACGGAGTAATGCAATAAGAACAATGACATGATGTAGACAAGATCCGTTTATCTATATGGCGGTAGATATAGATCTCATCTTTTTATGCTTAGTAGCAATGATACATACGTGTCGGTTCCCTTTCTGTCACTAGGATCAAGCACCGTAAGATCGAACCCACTACCGGGCACCTCTTCCCGTTGCAAGATAAATAGATCAACTTGGCCAAACAAAACCCAAATATCAGAGAAAAAAATATGAGGCTATAAGAGATCATGCATAAAAGAGATCAAAGAAACTCAAATACTTTCATGGATATAAAAAGATAGATCTGATCATAAACTCGAAGTTTATCGATCCCAACAAACACACTGCAAAAGAGTTACATCATATGGATCTCCAAGAGAACATTGTATTGAGAATCAAGAGAGAGAGATGAAGCCGTCTAGCTACTAACTACGGACCCGAAGGTCTACAAAGAACTACTCACGCATCATCGGAGAGGCACCAATGGAAGTGGTGAACCCCTCCGTGATGGTGTCTAGATTTGGATCTGGTGGTTCTGGACTCTGCGGCGGCTGGATGAATATTTCATCGACTCCCCTAGGGTTCTGGTATTTGTGGGGTATTTATAGAGCAAAGAGGCGGTCCAGGGGGCACCCGAGGTGGGCACAACCCACCAAGTGCAACCAGGGCCCATTGCCTTCCTTCTGGCCCATAAAAATCTCTAAAAGTTTCGTGGCATTTGGACTCCGTTTGATATTGATTTTCTGTGATGTAAAAAACATGGAAAAAACAACAACTGGCACTTGGCACTATGTCAATAGGTTAGTACCAAAAAATGATATAAAATGGCTATAAAACATCCAAGATTGATAATAAAACAACATGGAACAATCAAAAATTATAGATACGTTGGAGACGTATCACGGTGTAAAACCCTACTCCTGCTTTGTGGTGGATTGGCCTCGAGGGGCTGTGGATGAACTAGTATAGTGGACGAACAGCCTCAGGAGGTGAGGTGTTCTTGAGCTCGAAGAGCTCGTGAGGTGGTCAGGATGGAATGGATTCGATCCCTTCTATGGTGGTGGCTAGGTCCTAATTATAGTGGCCTTGGTCCTCTTCCCAAATGTAGGCGGGAAGGGATCCCACAACGGCCAAATTCAAAGGGAGACAACTAGTACAAGTTATCATGACAAAAGTAGTCTTCACCTGCAAAAGCTCCTGGTCATGACGCCGTGGTGGGCTCCGTGATGACCTCCATTCTGCCGTCCTGGTGATCTTGGTCTTGTTGCACCGAAACAGAAACCTTTGCTTGATTCCCCGGGACTCCGCGCCTGCGCTTGCCTCCTTAGCACCAAAGAGGAAACTGGTACACTGTGCCCGCCGGCACCCGCCTGGCCATGGTCGTCATGGCTCACGTCATATGAACCTCGCGAGGTGCACCTTGCATTGATATCTCCGCTCCTCGGGAGCCAGCCTGGTGAGGCTGCCCCCAAGGGAGGTCTTGGTGTCGTCCGCCTCGCGAGGCTCGGCCCCTCTCGAGGGTCTTGGATTGTTGTTGTTGAAGCTGGGCCATACCAGGCCGTCGATGGAGCCACGTCATGGGCCGCAGGCAGGCAAGTCTGGGTACCCCCGTTTCCAGAACACCGACAGTAGCCCCCAGGCCCAAGGCGCGCTCGAACTTGGCTTCGAGGCGAAGCCAAAGGGCAAGTGCGGAGTGCCACGGGCCCTAACCGCCTACGGCCTTGGTTGACGCATGGCGATTGATGGGACGTGGGGGCCTCCGCTTCCTCACACTACCTCGGCAATCGTCCTTGCCTGGTAAAAAGGCTCGCGCCCGCTGTAGAGCTTTCATTGCCTTCCCTTCGTCTTGCTCCAGATCCCCTTCTCCTTCTGCCAGGAAAAACTCCAGATTTGCCGAACCTCCGCCCCTAGCCCGCGACCGATGGCCACTGACAAGCCGAAGCCCTCAGTTGTAGTTGTGTGCTCACCCTCCTGGTTTGAGCCTGCCTTGAGCGCGTTCACTGTCACCGAGGAGAAGCACCTTGCCGCCGTGCTCCAGCAGACGGCGGGTAGCAGCAACGAGAGGGGGGGGGGAAACGGCGCTCTGGACTGGCTCCGCCAAGCCGGAAGCCTTGGGCGGCATCTTCTATCCCTTCTTCCTTCACAATGTCTTTGCGTGGCTGATTCCCCCTTTCTCTGAGTTCTTCTATGCCGTTCTTCACCACTATAAGCTCCACGCCCTCCATCTTCATCCCAACTCCGTCCTCCTCCTGCCGATATTTGCTTTTTATTGCGAGGCATTTCTGGGGGTGATGCCCTCCGTGGCGCTGCTCCACCACTTCTTCTATCTTTGGGTCAAGGACGACCAGTGCACGGGGTGCGCCAACTTCGTCGCAGCCAACGACAGCAACACGATCTCGCGAGCTGGGAAGAAGGTGGAGGACTTCCGGAACAAATCGATCTTCATGGACGCCAAGCGCTCCTACCCTCGGCTGAAGCTACCGACCGGGATGCCTGCGCCCCATGACGGATGGACTCACCAGAAGCTCACGGGTCCTCGAGTGGGGAAACTGATGGAGAAGATGGTGGCTGATCTGAAGCCGGCCGATCTGTAGGCGGAGAAGCTGACGGGGGCCATGATCTTCAAGGAGTTCCTGATGCAGCGCCTGGCCCCACTCTAGGCGCGCTCTCGCCCCTTCTGGAAGCTCAAGGGCGCTGGTGGGGACCTCCAACTGCGCCCGGGTAACTTGCCCGACGAGGAGCTGAACAAGGCCGTGCGCACCTTGCTCGGGAAGGATCAGGGTTTCCCCCGGATACCCATCTTCCGCTGTATCGCCGTCCTGACGGGGAGAAGATCACCGATGCCATGTCTGTCTTCAACAAGCGAGGGCTTGTGCCTCTGCGGCCTTCCCGGCCCCTGGGCTCCCCGGTGGCGGTGTCCTTCGGCGAGTCCGACAAGGAGGAGAGGGTGGACTCGGAGGAGACCTTGGAAGGTGCGGGGGAGACCTCCCCCCGTGCCAGACTGACCTCCTCCTCGTCCGTTCCGATGACGCCAACGACATCGGCGAGCACCTGGTCCATGAGTCCCCGCACTCCGTCGGGGTCACCACGAGATCTAGGGGCACCCCTCCAAAGAAGCTGAAGCCGGGGTCCCAAAGAAGAGCAGGTCGACGCTGATCCCCCGAGGCGATGCCTCCGCCTTATCGCCGGCTGGCACTGCTGCAGAGCCGGGCATCACGCCCTTGTCCGCCCCTGGGGCTCGCGTGCCTATGCCCCAGTCTGCGAAGCCCGCGGGCATGGTGCTTCAGAAGAGGGCGAGGGATTACGCCGCTGTGGACCAATAAGCACGCCGTCTTGGTCTTTGTTCCCTGTTCTTGTCTTAGTGTGTTGATGCTTCCCTCTTGTACGGCTAGGCCAACGCTGATGAAGAAGAAGGAGGAGTCAGCTAGGACCGCCGAGGCCCAGCAGCCTGCCGCGGCTGCGCCACCTCTGGAACGGAAGGATGGGGCCGGCCTGCGCGCTCCTGCGGATGGGTCGTCCTCCCAAGGCTCGGAGGCCCGGCCTCAGGAGGAGGCGATCCCCGCGGCCACGCTGGCTCCAGAGGCGCCCGCCCTCAGCTCGCGTGCTAAGGTCTTGAAGGGTTTGGAGCCCCCGGCCCTCTCTGCCACTGCTGCCTCGCCAGTCCTGGCGCTAACGCTGCCTCCTCCCCCGTCCATCACGCCGCTGGGCCGTGATTCTTCCGCCACGCCCAGTGTTCTAGACAACGCCCTCTCCGTGCTGGATCAGCTCCAGGGTGATCTTCAGGGGCCTGACCGGCGCAGGTCGTCGGGGCGCCTGGAGCTGATCTTTGGATGGCTCTGGGCCGACGCGTCCGTTAGGGCGGCCTGGCGCCAAGCCGTGATGGCTTGAGAGGAGGGCGAGCGGGTGGCGGCTTGGCTGCGGCAGCTCGTGACGTGGAGGTGAAGGATGCCAAGGCCGCCGAGGAACGTTGCCGATCAGTAGAGGCCGAGCTAAAGTCCCTCCTCGACGGGCAGGCCACCGAAGCCCGCCGACTCGAGGTGCGGGAGGAGCTGAAGGCTCGTGAGGCTGCAGTTGCTGATCGCGATGCCGAGCTGGAGCAAGCAGGCCGGGAGCAGGCTGCGGAGCGTGGCCACCTGGAGAAGTTGAAGGAGAAGATGGAGGTGGAGAAGGCCCAACTGGAGGTCAAGGAGAAACTTCTTGCCGAGAGGCGTGCTGCCTTCGATTCCCTTGAGCAGAGGTCCCGCAAGGCCCTACGGGATCTCTATGGGAGGGGGTTGAAGAAGCTGCTAGTGACTGCGGAGGAAGGCCCTGCCGAGCTGCTCCCCCAGCTTGTCACGGCGCTCGAGGGCGTTGTTGATGGGGTCGGCCCTATGGTGGAAGGAGAGGCCCGCGCACTCTCCTCCTTGGTTGTGACACGTGTGTTCAGCCACCTCCATCTTTGCGACCCCAACTTCGACTTTGGAGCCTTGCTTGAGCCTGTGGACCTGGAGCACTGCACAGCCGCTGCCGAAGCCGTGAAGGACCAGCTGGATGCCTTGCTGCGGAAGTTCCTCGCCATCGACCCCGCGACCACGGCTGATGGCGCCATTGACCCTACGGCCACGGCTGACAGCACGGGCAACGACGACATTGTTGATGATGGGGCACTCCTTGCGGGCGATGGCGGCGCCCAAGGCTGAAGAAGGGGCTCGATGGTGGCGCTCCCCTCCATTTTATTTCCTGGAACATGCACCGTGCCTCATGGAGGCGTAAACACTTATATGCTTGGCACCTTTAAGAGACAATATGTGTTGTAATAATTTGCTAGGATTTCACGATTTCCTCCCCGTTTGCTTTAATGTTCTGCATCAGCATGACCCGGCCCTGCGCGTACCTCAGTCGCCGTTGGGTCATCTGGATCGCCAGGAGAAGACCAAGGGGTGAGGGGCTACGTGACCAGTTAGGCTCCTGAGTCGCGATGCTCAGGAGTCCCCCTTGACGTACGAACAACCCTAGGGAAGGAGATGTAAGAGTAGGCTTAGAGTTCTGCGTCGGCAGGGCCCAGCCCCGCGCGTACCTCAGCTGCCGTTGGGTCGTCCGGATCGCCAAGACGAGACCAAGGGGTGAGGGGCTACGTGACCAGTTAGGCTCCTGAGTCGCGATGTTTAGGAGTCCCCCTTGACGCACGAATAAACCTTCATACCTTTCCTCGCTGAGGTCCCGCTCGGGAGGGGCGTGCGAAGACCAGGTCCAAGGGACCTGGCAGGGTGGCGTACGCCAGGCGTGGCCTGAGCGTCGCCCCCGTTCCCAGCCCCCTCACACGACTCTCCCGAAGAGAAAGCGTTGCGGTGAGGCTGAACACTGATCCCGGTGGCTCCTTGAGGTTATTGCGGCCCTGGGGCCGCCCTCAGTTGTTTATCACCAGCGCAGAGCATGGCGCTTCTGCACTTGCACGGGCATAGCCGCTCCTCGACTGTGTTGACTGCCAGCGCGGAGCATGGTGCTTCCACTGGTGCGTGGGAGGGGGCTCCCTCTGAGTGAAGTCCTCGGGGCGTGTACAACCCTGCCCTGACACGTGGCTTGCACGGCAGGGCTAGAGGAGGTGTGTATGGGCACTCGTGAGCCAACGCGGGACTCATGAGGCCCTACCTCAAGGCGGGGTGCACCTGGATTTGACTTGTGATAAACTTGCAAGGTGGTTAGGCAACTTGTGCTGAGTGAATCTCCTTAGGTTATCACATGAGAAGGCCGAACACCAACGCCCCCGGGAGGTGACGTGAACGGGACCGGCACGCCAGACAGAGCTTAGTCAGTGGGTTTGTCCACGCTGCAGGGACAGACCCAAGCGTACACGCGGTGCCCAGTCTTCTCATGCGAAGGTCCTGAAGAAAAATAGTTGGCGCGCGGCTCCTGTGGTGACAAGGCATTGAGTTGCGTGCCCTAGCTTACCCGCCCGTGATTAGCTCATGCGAGGGCAAGGCACCAAGGACCATGGGAGGTGATGAACACAGGAGCTGGTGAAGGAAATATGCCCTAGAGGCAATACTAAAGTTATTATTTATTTCCTTATATCATGATAAATGTTTATTATTCATGGTAGAATTGTATTAACCGGAAACTTAGTACATGTGTGAATACATAGACAAACTAAGTGTCACTAGTATGCCTCTACTTGACTAGCTCGTTAATCAAAGATGGTTAAGTTTCCTAGCCAAGGACAAGAGTTGTCATTTGATGAACGAGATCACATCATTAGAGAATGATGTGATTGACTTGACCCATCCGTTAGCTTAGCACTTTGATCGTTTAGTTTACTGCTATTGCTTTCTCCATAACTTATACATGTTCCTTTGACTATGAGATTATGCAACTCCCAAATACCATAGGAACACTTAGTGTGCTATCAAACATCACAACGTAGCTGGGTGATTATAAATATGCTCTAGAGGTGTCTCCGATGGTGTTTTTTGAGTTGGCATAGATCGAGATTAGGATTTGTCACTCCAATTGTCGGAGAGGTATCTCTGGGCCCTCTCGGTAATGCACATCTATATAAGCCTTGCAAGCAATGTGACTAATGAGTTAGTCACACGATGATGCATTACGGAATGAGTAAAGAGACTTTCCGGTAATGAGATTGAACTAGGTATTGAGATACCGACAATCGAATCTCAGGCAAGTAACATACCGATGACAAAGGGAACAACGTATGTTGTTATGCGGTTTGACTAATAAAGATCTTCGTAGAATATGTAGGAGCCAATATGAGCATCCAGGTTCCGCTATTGTTTATTGACCGGAGATGTGTTCCGGTCATGTCTACATAGTTCTCGAACCCGTAGGGTCCGCACGCTTAACGTTCGGTGACGATCGGTATTATGAGTTTATGTGTTTTGATGTATCTAAGGTTGTTCGGAGTCCCGGATGTGATCACGGGCATGACGAGGAGTCTCGAAATGGTCGAGATGTAAAGATCGATATATTGGATGACTATGTTTGGACATCGAAATGGTTCCGGGTGAGTTCGGGCATTTACTGGAGTACCGGGAGGTTACCGGAACCCCTCGGGGAGTATATGGGCCTTATTGGGCCTTAGTAGAATAGAGGAGAGGAAGGCCTAGGTGGAGGGTGCGTCCCCTAGCTCAATCCGAATTGGGTGGGGGGTGGGTGGGGCCGGACCCCTTCCTTCCCTCTCTCTCCCCCTTCCTTCTCTCCTACTCCAACTAGGGAAAGGGGGAATACTACTCCCGATGGGAGTAGGACCCCCCCTAGGGCGCGCCATAGAGTGGGCTGGCCCTTCCCTCCTCCACTCCTTTATATACGGGGGAATGGGGCACCCCATAGACACACAAGTTGATCATTGATCCTTTAGCCGTGTGCGATGCCCCCCTCCACCATAATCCACCTTGGTCATATCGTCGTAGTGCTTAGTCGAAGCCCTGTGCCGGTAGCTTCATCATCACCGTCATCACGCCGTCGTGCTGATGAAGCTCTCCCTTGACACTCAGCTGGATCGAGAGTTCGTGGGACGTCACCGAGCCGAACGTGTGTAGATCGCAGAGGTGCCGTACTTTCGGTACTAGGATCGGTCGGATCATGAAGACGTACGACTACATCAACCGCGTTGTCATAACGCTTCCGCTTACAGTCTACGAGGGTACGTAGACAACACTCTTCCCCTCTTGTTGCTATGCATCACCATGATATATCTTGCGTGTGCGTAGATTTTTTTTTTGAAATTACCACGTTCCCCAATAGTGGCATCCGAGCCAGGTCTATGCGTAGATGTTATATGCACGAGTAGAACACAAAGGAGTTGTGGGCGTGGGTATATACATATTGCTTGCTGTCACTAGTTGTTTCTTGATTCGGCGGTATTGTTGGATGAAGCAGCCCGGACAGACATTACATGTCCGCGTTCATGAGACTGGTTCTACCGATGTGCTTTGCACACAGGTGGCTGGAGGGTGTTGGTGTCTACTACACAACCTTCTTCTTGTAGACGTTGTTGGGCCTCCAAGTGCAGAGGTTTGTAGGACAATAGCAAATTTCCCTCAAGTGGATGACCTAAGGTTTATCAATCCGTGGGAGGCGTAGGATGAAGACGGTCTATCTCAAACAACCCTGCAACCAAATAACAAAGAGTCTCTTGTGTCCCCAACACACCCAATAAATGGTAAATTGTATAGGTGCACTAGTTTGGCGAAGAGATGGTGATACAAGTGCAATATGGATGGTAGATATAGGTATTTGTAATCTGAAAATGTAAACAACAAGGTAACAAGTAATAAAAGTGAGCGTAAACGGTATTGCAATGCTAGGAAACAAGGCCTAGGGTTCATACTTTCACTAGTGCAAGTTCTCTCAACAATAATAACATAATTGGATCATATAAATATCCCTCAACATGCAACAAAGAGTCACTCCAAAGTCACTAATAGCGGAGAAAAACGAAGAGATTATGGTAGGGTACGAAACCACCTCAAAGTTATCCTTTCTGATCGATCTATTCAAGAGTCCGTAGTAAAATGACATGAAGCTATTCTTTCTGTTCAATCTATCATAGAGTTCGTACTAGAATAACACCTCAAGACACAAATCAACCAAAACCCTAATGTCACCTAGATACTCCAATGTCACCTCAAGTATCCGTGGGTATGATTATACGATATGCATCACACAATCTCAGATTCATCTATTCAAACCAACACAAAGAACTTCAAAGAGTGCCCCAAATATTCTACCGTAGAGTCAAGACGAAAACGTGTGCAAACCCCTATGCATAGGTTCATGGGAGGAACCTGCAAGTTGATCACCAAAACATACATCAAGTGGATCACGTGATATCCCATTGTCACCACAAATAAGCACGGCAAGACATACATCAAGTGTTCTCAAATCCTTAAAGACTCAATCCGATAAGATAACTTCAAAGGGAAAACTCAATCCATTACAAGAGAGTAGAGGGGGAGAAACATCATAAGATCCAACTATAATAGCAAAGCTCACGATACATCAAGATCGTGTCACCTCAAGAACACGAGAGAGAGATCAAACAGATAGCTACTGGTACGTACCCTCAGCCCCGAGGGTGAACTACTCCCTCCTTGTCATGGAGAGCGCCAGGATGATGAAGATGGCCACCGGTAAGGGAGTCCCCCTCCGGCAGGGTGCCGGAATAGGGTCCCAATTGGTTTTCGGTGGCTACAGAGGCTTGCGGCAGCGGAACTCCCGATCTATTATGCCCTCCGAAGTTTTTAGGGTATATGGGTATATATAGGAGGAATAAGTACGCCGGTGGATCTCCGGGCTGTCCACGAGGCAGGGGGTGCGCCCCCACCCTCGTGGGTAGCCCGGGACTCTCCTGGTCCATCTCCGATACTCCGTGGGCTTCTTCTGGTCCAAAAATAAGTTCCGTGAAGTTTCAGGTCAATTGGACTCCGTTTGATTTTCCTTTTCTGCGATACTCTAAAACAAGGAAAAAATAGAAACTGACACTTGGCTCTAGGCTAATAGGTTAGTCCCAAAAATCATATAAAATAGCATATAAATGCATGTAAAACATCCAAGGTTGATAATATAATAGCATGAAACAATCAAAAATTATAGATACGTTGGAGACGTATCAGCATCCCCAAGCTTAATTCATGCTCGTCCTCGAGTAGGTAAATGATAAAAATAGAATTTTTGATGTGGAATGCTACCTAACATATTTATCAATGTAAGTTCTTTATTGTGGCAAGAATATTCAGATCCATAGGATTCAAGACAAAAGTTTAATATTGACATAAAAATAATAATACTTCAAGCATACTAACTAAGCAATTATGTCTTCTCGAAATAACATGGCAAAAGAATGTTCATCCCTACAAAATCATATAGTTTGGTCATGCTCCATTTTCGTCACACAAGAATGCTCTCATCATGCACAAGCCCGATGACAAGCCAAGCAATTGTTTCACACTTTAGTAATCTCAAACTTTTCCAACCTTCACGCAATACATGAGCACGAGCCTGTAACACCCCGGATGTAACTTTCCCAATTTGTACTCCAACTGTTACCGTTTCCGGCGTTAAGTTATATTTATTTCTCGGGTTCGGGTCTTTGTCTCCGTGTGTTGTTTTCATTGTCATGCATCTCATATCATGTCATCATGTGCATTGCATTTGCATACGTGTTCATCTCATGCATTCGAGCATTTTTCCCGTTGTCCGTTTTGCATTCCGGCGCTTCGTTCCCCTCCGGTGGTCATTTCTAGCTTTCTTTCGTGTGTGGGGATTAAACATTTCCGGATTGGACCGAGACTTGCCAAGCGGCCTTGGTTTACTACCGGTAGACCGCCTGTCAAGTTTCGTACCATTTGGACTTCGTTTGATACTCCAACGGTTAACCGAGGGACCGAAAAGGCCTCGTGTGTGTTGCAGCCCAACACCCCTCCAATTTGGCCCAAAACCCACCAAACTCTGCTCCATGTCCTAGAGCGTTCGATCACGACCGCGTGGCCAAAATCCGCACCTCATTTGGACTCTCCTAGCTCCACTTATGCCTATAAATAGACCCCTCCATTTTCGGATCTCTCCCTCTCCCCGAAACCCTAAAAATCGGATCCGCCGCGCAGCGGACGTGTCCGGCCGCGCCGGACTTTGTCCGCCCAGCACCCCCGCCGCCACGTGTCGCCACGCGGTAGGCCGCGCCCCGCGGGACCGCTTCCCCGCCGCCGCTCCCGCCGGCCCGCCCAGGCCCGAGGCGGGCCCGCTCCCGCGCCCGGCCGGGCCACTCGCCGCCTTCCCAGCTCGCCCGCGCCGCCGCCCGTCTTCCACAGCTCCGGGAGCCTGTGCCACCACTGCGCCATCGACGCCGGCACCGGAGCCCGCCGCCTCCTCCGCCCGACGCCTCGCTGCCTCCCCGGCGCTCGTCGCCGCCCGCCGCCCGGCCCGGCCGCCGCCCGAGCTGGCCTCGCCTTCCCTCTCTCCGTCCGCCTCGGCGTCCACACCGGCCAGCCATCTCTGGCGACGTTGAGCTCTCCGGTGAGCCTCGGAATCCGTGCCGGTGAACAGTGCCAGATCTGAGATCTACTCCTCATGGTTGACTTTTTCTCCTCCGAACCCTAATTTTTATGCCTACTTTGACCTGCCGTATCTCCGCATCCGTAGCTCCAATTTGGGCATATAGTATATCAAAATGTTCGCCTCGACGAGTACATCATTTCATTACATTGCATCATTTTCATTTGAGCTCATCTCGATGCCCAAAATGCTGTTAGAAGGAGGCTTCGTGAGTTAATTGTCAGATCTGCTAGTTCATCTTAGACTTTTGTCATTTTTGCCATGATTATTGTGTGCATGATATGCCTGTGAGTCCTTCATATGTTTTGTTAAGGATTTTTTCTTATTTCTAGAGGTGCAACCCATGCATTTTTAGGATGTGTGTGGTGACTTGTGCAAGCTTGCAAAGGGAGGCACCCGGGAGATCTGTTTTCAGAGACTTAGTTGTTTTCACTAAGTCTGGGATTATTTAGTTCATGATGCCATATGTTCGGCTTGTTTCCTAGTGATCCGTGCCTCTTTTGAGGATGATCAGTAAAGGAGTTTTGTTAATCATTTTATTCTCTATCCATCCATGTCTTTGTTTGAAATTATTGAGCACCCTAGCTTGAGTCAATCGAGCTCTACTTTTGCTTCGTGGTGAATCTGGGCAGATCGTCAACTCGTTTGCGATTTTGCCGATGTTATTGTAGTTGATCCATGCATGATATGCCATTATTCTTGCCATGTCTAGCTAGAATTTTGTGCCTTATTTATGGATGTATGCTTGTCTTGCCATGACTTGCACCGTGGTGAGTGCATCGAGCTCGTTTACATGCCTTCGTGAGTTATATTTCAGCATGTCTCAGTTTTCACTAAGTCTGAAAACTGATTGTGTTTTAGCTATGTTCGTGTGCCCGTTAGTATATTTTGTGATCCCTTTTGGCCCCAGGTCACTTTGGGTCTTTTGTTAAGCTTGTTGATTAGCTCCATGACATATTCTTATTTGTCATAATCAGGTCATGTATCATGTTGTTTTGCTGCTCCGAAGAGGGCTTCGTGATCTGAAATTTCAGACAAGTGTTAATTTCACTAAGTCTGAGATCTGTTTTGCATTTGCGTTTTTGCCATGCTTGTTTGAACCTCATAATGGATGAATTGGCCATGGCTCAGTGCTAGTTTTTTGTTAAGCATATTGTGTGCATCTCTGCCATACATTTTGTTGTCATGTTTGGGTGCTGTAGCATGTTCTTTTCGTTGCATTTAGATGCCTACTTGCTGTAAATTGAAGACCGGTGTCATATCTTAAAATGCTTGCCATTTCCAAACCGTAACTCCGATTCCAGTGATCTTTATATCGTTTTCAAGCGATTTCATCCCATCTTTCCAGTGGCACACTTGGTTTTCCAAGTTGAGGCCAGGTTCATGCATTTCCTGTCATATCTTGCATTTTGCATCCCGCATCGCATCCCGCATAGCATATCATCATTTCATCATATTGCTTGTTCTTGCACGTGATTGATTGTATCCTTGTTGCTTGTTTGTCTTGTTTGGGTAGAGCCGGGAGACGAGTTCGCTACCGAGCCCGTTGAGTTTGCTTGTGAGGATCCAGTCAACTCTGACAACTGTGCAGGCAAGATGATCATACCCTCGAAATCACTACTATCTTTGCTATGCTAGTTTGCTCGCTCTTTTGCTATGCCAATGCTACGATGCCTACCATTTGCTTGTCAGCCTCCCAATTGCCATGTTGAAACTCTAATCACCATGTCCTAGCAAACCATTGATTGGCTATGTTACCGCTTTGCTCAGCCCCTCTTATAGCGTTGCTAGTTGCAGGTGAAGATTGGAGGCCGTTCCTTGTTGGAACATCTTTTATTTACTTGTTGGGATATCATTATATTGCCATGTTATCTTAATGCATCTATATACTTGGTGAAGGGTGGAAGGCTCGGCCTCTCGCCTAGTGTTTTGTTCCACTCTTGCCGCCCTAGTTTCCGTCATATCGGTGTTATGTTCCCGGATTTTGCGTTCCTTACGCGGTTGGGTTATAATGGGAACCCCTTGATATTTCGCCTTGATTAAAGCTTTTCCAAATGCCCAACATTGGTTTTACCATTTGCCACCTAGCCTTTTCTTTCCCTTGGGTTCTGCAGACTCAAGGGTCATCTTATTTTACCCCCCCGGGCCAGTGCTCCTCTGAGTGTTGGTCCACCTGTCAGCTACCGGTGGCCACCAGGGGCAACTCTGGGCTAGCCTACCCGTACCTAGGACAATCTGAGTGTGCCCTGAGAAAGAGATATGTGCAGCTCCTATCGGGATTTGTCGGCACATTCGGGCGGTGTTGCTGGTCTTGTTTTAACCTGTCGAAGTGTCTTGAGTTACCGAGATACCGAGTCTGATCGGAACGTCTTGGGAGGAGGTCTATTCCTTCGTTGACCGTGAGAGCTTGTCATGGGCTAAGTTGGGACTCCCTTGCAGGGATTTGAACTTTCGAAAGCCGTGCCCGCGGTTATGCGCAGATGGGAATTTGTTAATGTCCGGTTGTAGATAACTTGAACCTTAATTAAATTAAAATGAATCAACTGAGTGTGTTACCGTGATGGCCTCTTCTCGGCGGAGTTCGGGAAGTGGACACGGTGTTGGAGTTATGTTTGCGCAGGGTGCTCTCTAGTTTCTCGCTCGCGCTTGCCTCCTCTCCTCGCTCTCTTTTGCGAATAAGTTAGCCACCATATATGCTAGTCGCTTGCTGCAGCTCCACATATATTTTCCTTTCCTTCCTATCTGCTTAAATAGTCTTGATCGCGAGGGTGCGAGATTGCTGAGTCCCTGTGGCTCACAGATACTATAACTCCAGATGCAGGTCCAGGTGATTCCGCTCCAGGTGACGAGTACAAGCTCAAGTGGGAGTTCGACGAAGACTCTCAGCGATACTACGTGTCTTTTCCTGACGATCAGTAGTGGTGCCCAGTTGGGGGTGATTGGGACCGTGTCGCATGTTGGGTTATCTTCTATTTTGGCACCGTAGTCGGGCCATGAGTGTGTTGGATGATGTAATGTTATTTATGTTCTTGATTGACGTGGCGAGTGTAAGCCAACTATGTTCTCCCCTTTATTATACATATTACATGGGATGTTGTGAAGATTGCCTAACTTGCGACAGATGCCTTCAATGCGATTATGTCTCTAAGTCGTGCCTCGACACGTGGGAGCTATAGTCGCATCGAGGGTGTTACAAAGCCATGGATATAACACTATGGGTGGAATAGAATATAATGATGGGGGTTATGTGGAGAAGACAAAAAAGGAGAAAGTCTCACATAACCGCGGCTAATCAACGGGCTATGGGGATGCCCATCAATTGATGTTAATGTAAGGAGTAGGGATTGCCATGCAACGGATGCACTAGAGCTATAAATGCATGAAAGCTCAACAAAAGAAACTAAGTGGGTGTGCATCCAACTTGCTTGCTCACGAAGACCTAGGGCATTTGAGGAAGCCCATTGTTGGAATATACAAGCCTAGTTCTATAATGAAAAAATCCCACTAGTATATGAAAGTGACAAAACAAGAGACTCTCTATCATGAAAATCATGGTGCTACTTTGAAGCACAAGTGTGGAAAAAAGGATAGTAGTATTGTCCCTTTTTATTTTCCTTTTTTTGGGCCTTCCTTTTTTTGGCCTTTTTTGGGGGACAATACTCTATGAATGATGGTCACCACACTTCTATTTATTTACAACTCAATGATTACAACTCAATACTAGAACAAAGTATGACTCTATATGAATGCCTCCGGCGGTATACCGGGATAGCAATGAATCAAGAGTGACATGTATGAAAAATTATGAACGGTGGCTTTGCCACAAATACGATGTCAACTACATGATTATGCAAAGCAATATGACAATGATGAACGTGTCATGATAAATGGAACGGTGGAAAGTTGCATGGCAATATATCTCGGAATGGCTATGGAAATGCCATAATAGGTAGATATGGTGGCTGTTTTGATGAAGATATAAGGAGATTTATGTGTGAAAGAGCGTATCATATCACAGAGTTTGGATGCACCGACGAAGTTTGCACCAACTCTCAATGTGATAAAGGGCAATGCACGGTACCGAAGAGGCTAGCAATGATGGAAGGGTGAGAGTGCGTATAATCCTTGGACTCAAGATTAGTCATAAAGAACTCACATACTTATTGCAAAAATCTACAAGTCATCAAAAACCAAGCATTATGCGCATGCTCCTAGGGGGATAGATTGGTAGGAAAAGACCATCGCTCGTCCCCGTCCACCACTCATAAGGAAGTCAATCAAATAACACCTCATGTTTCAAAATTTTTTACACAAGGTTTACCATACGTGCATGCTACGGGACTTGCAAACTTCAACACAAGTATTCCTCAAATTCACAACTACTCAACTAGCACAACTTTTATATCACTATCTCAATATCTCAAAACAATCATCAAGTATCAAACTTCTCTTAGTATTCAATGCACTTATATGAAAGTTTTTATTATATCAAAAGCAAATTACCATGCTGATCTAAAGGACTGTCAAAATAATATAAGTGAAGCATGAGAGATCAATTATTTCTATAAAATAAAACCACCACCGTGCTCTAAAAGGATATAAGTGAAGCACTAGAGCAACAGCAAACTACTCCGGAAGATATAAGTGAATATCAATGAGTAGTTGATTAATTATGCAACTATGTGAAGACTCAAACATTTAATAATTTCAGATCTTGGTATTTTATTAAAACAGCAAGCAAAACAAAAAAAATGACGCTCCAAGCAAAACACATATCATGTGATGAATAAAAATATAGCTCCAAGTAAAGTTACCGATGAACGAAGACGAAAGAGGGGATGCCTTCCGGGGCATCCCCCAAGCTTAGACTTTTGGTTGTCCTTGAATATTAACTTGGGGTGCCTTGGGCATCCCCAATATTAGGCTCTTGCCACTCCTTATTCCATAGTCCATCAAATCTTCACCCAAAACTTGAAAACTTCACAACACAAAACTTAACAGAAAACTCGTAAGCTCCGTTAGTATAAGAAAATAAATCACCACTTAGGTACTGTTGTGAACTCATTCTAAATTCATATTGGTGTAATATCTACTGTATTCAAACTTATCTATGGTTCATACCCTCCGATACTACTCATAGATTCATCAAAATAAGCAAACAGCACATAGAAAACAGAATCTGTCAAAAACAGAACAGTCTGTAGTAATCTGGATCAAACGTATACTTCTGGAACCCCAAAAATTCTAAAATAAATTGCTAGACGTGAGGAATTTATCTATTAATCATATGAAAAAAATAATTAACTAAATATTACTCTCCAATAAAAAATGGCATCGAATCTCCTGAGCGCTAAAGTTTCTGTATTTTACAGCAAGATCGCAAAGACTTTCCCCAAGTCTTCCCAAAGGTTCTACTTGGCACAAACACTAATTAAAACATAAAGCCACATCTAAGCAGAGGATAGATGATTAATTTATTACTCAACAGTAACAAAAAGCAAGGAACAAAAATAAAAATTGGGTTGCCTCCCAACAAGCGCTATCGTTTAACGCCCCTAGCTAGGCATGATGATTTCAACGATGCTCACATAAAAGATAAGAATTGTAACATAAAGAGAGCATCATGAAGAATATGACTAGCACATTTAAGTCTAACCCACTTCCTATGCATAGGGATTTTGTGAGCAAACAACTTGTGGGAACAAGAATCAACTTGCATAGGAAGGTAAAACAAGGATAACTTCAAGATTTTCAACACATAGAGGAAACTTGATATTATTGCAATTCCTACAAGCATATGTTCCTACCTCATAATAATTTTCAGTCGCATCATGAATGAATTCAACAATATAACTATCACATAAAGCATTCTTTTCATGATCTATAAGCATAGAATTTTTATTACTCTCCACATAAGCAAATTTCTTCTCATGAATAGTGGGAGCAAACTCAACAAAATATCTATCATGTGAGGCATAATCCAATTGAAAACTAAAATCATGATGACAAGTTTCATGGGTATCATTATTCCTTATAGCATACAAATCATCACAATAATCATCATAGGTAGCAACTTTGTTCTCATAATCAATTGGAACCTCTTCTGAAATAGTGGATTCATCACAAAATAAAGTCATGACCTCTCCAAATCCACTTTCATAAATATAATCATCATAAATAGGAGGCATGCTTTCATCATAATAAATTTTCTCATCAAAACTTGGGGGACAAAAAATATCATCTTCATCAAACATAGCTTCCCCAAGCTTGTGGCTTTGCATATCATTAGCATCATGGATATTCAAGGAATTCATACTAACAACATTGCAATCATGCTCATCATTCAAATATTTAGTGCCAAACATTCTAATGCATTCTTCTTCTATCACTTGAGCACAATTACCGGAATCCTTATTCTCATGAAAGACATTAAAAAGATGAAGCATATGAGGTACCCTCAATTCCATTTTTTTGTAATTTTATTTTATAGGCCAAACTAGTGATAAAACAAGAAACTAAAAGATTCAATTGCAAGATCTAAAGATATAACTTCAAGCGCTAACCTCCCCGGCAATGGTGCCAGAAGAGAGCTTGATGTCTACTACACAACCTTCTTCTTGTAGATGTTGTTGGGCCTCCAAGTGTAGAGGTTTGTAGGACAGTAGCAAATTTCCCTCAAGTGGATGACCTAAGGTTTATCAATCCATGGGAGGCGTAGGATGAAGATGGTCTCTCTCAAACAACCCTGCAACCAAATAACAAAGACTCTCTTGTGTCCCCAACACACCCAATACAATGGTAAATTGTATAGGTGCACTAGTTCGGCGAAGAGATGGTGATACAAGTGCAATATGGATGGTAGATATAGGTATTTGTAATCTGAAAATGTAAAAACAGCAAGGTAACAAGTAATAAAAGTGAGCGTAAACGGTATTGCAATGCTAGGAAACAAGGCCTAGGGTTCATACTTTCACTAGTGCAAGTTCTCTCAACAATAATAACATAATTGGATCATATAAATATCCCTCAACATGCAACAAAGAGTCACTCCAACGTCACTAATAGCGGAGAAAAACGAAGAGATTATGGTAGGGTACGAAACCACCTCAAAGTTATCCTTTCTGATCGATCTATTCAAGAGTCCATAGTAAAATAACATGAAGCTATTCTTTCCGTTCAATCAATCACAGAGTTCGTACTAGAATAACACCTCAAGACACAAATCAACCAAAACCCTAATGTCACCTAGATAATCCATGTCACCTCAAGTATCCGTGGGTATGATTATACGATATGCATCACACAATCTCAGATTCATCTATTCAAACCAACACAAAGAACAGAGTGCCCCAAAGATTCTACCGGAGAGTCAAGACGAAAACGTGTGCCAAACCCTATGCATAGGTTCATGGGCGGAACCCACAAGTTGATCACCAAAACATACATCAAGTGGATCATGTGATATCCCATTGTCACCACAGATAAGCACGGCAAGACATACATCAAGTGTTCTCAAATACTTAAAGACTCAATCTGATTAGATAACTTCAAAGGGAAAACTCAATCCATTACAAGAGAGTAGAGGGGGAGAAACATCATAATATCCAACTATAATAGCAAAGCTCGCGATACATCAAGATCGTATCACCTCAAGAACACGAGAGAGAGAGATCAAACACATAGCTACTGGTACATACCCTCAGCCCCGAGGGTGAACTACTCCCTCCTCGTAATGGAGAGCGTCGGGATGATGAAGATGGCCACCGGTGAGGGATTCCCCCTCCGGCAGGGTGCCAGAACAGGGTCCCGATTGGTTTTCGGTGGCTACGGAGGCTTGCGGCGGTGGAACTCCTGATCTATTCTGCTCTCCGAAGTTTTTAGGGTATATGGGTGTATATATATGAGGAAGAAGTACGTCGGTGGATCTCCGGGCTGTCCACGAGGCAGGGGGTGTGCCCAGGGGTGGGGGCGCCCCCACCCTTGTGGGCAGACCGGGACTCTCCTGGTCCATCTCCGATACTCCATGGGCTTCTTATGGTCCAAAAATAAGTTCCGTGAAGTTTCAGGTCAACTGGACTCCGTTTGATTTTCCTTTTATGCGATACTCTAAAACAAGGAAAAAACAGAAACTGGCACTGGGCTCTAGGTTAATAGGTTAGTCCCAAAAATCATATAAAATAGCATATAAAACATCCAAGGTTGATAATATAATAGTATGAAACAATCAAAAATTATAGATACGTTGGAGACATATCAGGTGTCTGTTTCTCCAACTTTAGTTGAATCGGATTCAATGAAGAGGGTTCTTTATGAAGATCAAAAAGCAATCACTATACCACGTTGTGGTTTTTATGCCGTAGGTAAGGACGGTTCTTGCTAAGCCCGTAGCAGCCACGTAAAACTTGCAACAACAAAGTAGAAGACGTCTAACTTGTTTTTGCAGGGCATGTTCTATGTGATATGGTCAAGACGTGATGAGATATAAATTGTTGTATAAGATGATCATGTTTTGTTAAAGTTATCGACAACTAGCAGGAGCCTTATGGTTGTCTCTTTATTGCATAAGATGCAAGCACCATATAATTGCTTTACTTCATCGCTATGCGATAGCAATAGTTGCAAAAGCAATAGTTGGCGAGACGGCCATGTGACGACACATTGGTAAAGATCAAGATGATGGAGATCATGGTGTCATGCAGGCGACGATGGAGATCATGATGGTACTTTGGAGATGGAGATCAAAGGCACAAGATGATGATGGCCATACCATGTCACATATTTTGTTTGCATGTGATGCTTATCTTTTATGCATCCTATTTTGCTTAGTAAGACGGTAGCATTATGAGATGATCCCTTACTAATATTTCAAGGTATAAGTGTTCTCCCTGAGTATGCATTGTTGCGACAGTTTGTCGTGCCGAGACACCACATGATGATCGGGTGTGATAAGTTCTACGTTCAAATACAACGGGTGCAAGCTAGTTTTGCACATGCAGAATACTCGGGTTAAACTTGACGAGCCTAGCATATGCAGATATGGCCTCAGAACACTGGGGCCGAAAGGTTGAGCGTGAATCATATAGTAGATATGATCAACATAGTGATGTTCACCATTGAAAGCTACTCCATCTCACGTGATGATCAGACATGGTTTAGTTGATATGGATCACGTGATCACTTAGATGATTAGAGGGATGTCTATCTAAGTGGGAGTTCTTAAGTAATATGATTAATTGAACTTAAATTTATCATGAACTTAGTCCTGATAGTATTTGCATATGTATGTTGTAGATCAATTGCTCGCGTATAGCTTCCCTGTTTTATTTATAAAATGTTCCTAGAGAAAACTATGTTGAAAGATGTTAGTAGCAATGATGCGGACTAGCTCCGTGATCCGAGGATTATCCTCATTGTTGCATAGAAGAATTATGTCCTTGATGCACCGCTAGGTGACGGACCTATTGCAGGAGCAGATGCAGACGTTGTGAACTTTTGGCAAGCTCGGTATGATGACTACTTGATAGTTTAGTGTGCCATGCTTTACAGCTGAGAACTGGGAATTCAAAAACGTTTTGAACGCCATAGAGCATATAAGATGTTCCAAGAGCTGAAATTGGTATTTCAGACTCATGCCCGAGTCGAGAGGTATGAGACCTCTGACAAGTACTTTGCCTACAAGATGGAGGAGAATAGCTCAACCACTGAGCATGTGCTCAGAATGTCTGAGTACTACAATCGCTTGAATCAAGTGGGAGTTAATCTTCCAGATAAGATAGTGATTTACAGAGTTCTCTAGTCACTATCGCCAAGTTACTGGAAGTTCGTGATGAACTATAATATGTAAGGGATGACGAAAACGATTCCCGAGCTCTTCGCGATGCTGAAATCAGCGAAGGTAGAAATCAAGAAAAGCATCAAGTGTTGATGGTTGACAAGACCAGTAGTTTCAAGTAAAAGGTCAAGGGAAAGAAAGGGAACTTCAAGAAGAATGGCAAGCAAGTTGCCACTCCCATGAAGAAGCCCAAAGCTAGACCCAAGCCTAAAACTGAGTGCTTCTACTGCAAAGGAAATGGTCACTGTAAGCGGAACTACCCCAAATACTTGGCGGATAAGAAGGATGGCAAAGTGAACAAAGGCATATTTGATATACAGATTATTGATGTGTACTTTACTAGTGTTCATAGTAGCCCCTAGGTATTTGATACTGATTCAGTTGCTAAGATTAGTAACTCGAAACAGGAGTTACGAAATGAATAGAGACTAGTTGAGGGCAAAGTGACGATGTGTGTTGGAAGAGATTCCAAGGTTGATAAGATCACCATCGCATACTCGCTCTACCTTCAGGATTAGTGTTGAACCTAAATAAATGTTATTTGGTGTTTGCGTTGAGCATAATATGATTGGGTCATGTTTATTGCAATACGGTTATTCATTTAAGTCAAAGAATAATTGTTATTCTGTTTACATGAATAAAACCTTCTGTGGTTGTCGGTGTCAAAACCGGCGGATCTCGGGTAGGGGGTCCCGAACTGTGTGTCTAGGCCGGATGGTAACAGGAGGCAGGGGACATGATGTTTTACCCAGGTTCAGGCCCTCTTGATGGAGGTAAAACCCTACGTCCTACTTGATTAATATTGATGATATGGGTAGTACAAGAGTAGATCTACCACGAGATCAGAGAGGCTAAACCCTAGAAGCTAGCCTATGGTATGATTGTATGTTATGGTTCTTGTCCTACGGACTAAAACCCTTCGGTTTATATAGACACCGGAGAGGGTTAGAGTTACACAAGGTCGGTTACGAAGGAGGAGATATCCATATCCGTACTGCCTAGCTTGCCTTCCACGCCAAGTAGAGTCCCATCCGGACACGAGACGAAGTCTTCAATCTTGTATCTTCATAGTCTAACAGTCCGGCCAATGGATATAGTCCGGCTGTCCGGAGACTCCCTAATCCAGGACTCCCTCAGTAGCCCCTGAACCAAGCTTCAATGACGATGAGTCCGGCGCGCAGTATTGTCTTCGGCATTGCAAGGCGGGTTCCTTCTCCGAATACATCACAGAAGAATTTGAATACAAGGATAGTGTCCGACCCTGCAAAATAAGTTCCACATTCCACCGCAGAGAGAATAATATTTTCGCAGATCTAATTTGCTAGCTTGTTTTGGCAGCACGGCGTTATGTCATGGCCCGGTGATTATTCGAACCGTTTCTTTTAACCAGCTCCACACATAACGCGAGGCGGTTTCTTGACACGTCTTGCCGAAGCGGAGATCGTGTTCCCCCCAATTACGGGATTCTCATTAAAGCGGTCGTGGGTAACCCAACCGTGTCTAGGACTCCTATATAATAGGCAAGTCCTAAACGGCTACGGAGAGGACGCTTGATATTCACCCTCTTTATAAAGGGACAAGATTTTCGCTTTTTCATTCTCATGCTCAATCAAACCCTTCCCCCGCCTCGAGTTCTAACACCCAAAGCCCATGTTAGGTGCTCCGGATCTTTAATCATGTCCGGATCCATCCTTCAAGGCCGATGGATGCCCTCCTCCATTACGGAAGAGGACATTAAGAAGTTGAGGGAGGCCAGATACCTGACTGCCAAGGTTTCGCATCGACTGCCTGCTCGAGGGCAGATCGTCCCTACTCCCGAACCCAATGAGAACGTTGTGTTCGTCTCCCACTTCCTCCAAGGTCTAGGCCTCACTCTGGATCCTTTCGTCAGGGGTTTGATGTTCTATTATGGGCTAGATTTCCACAATCTAGCTCTGGACTCCTTTCTCCATATCTCGACATTTATTGTCGTGTGTGAGGCCTTCCTCCGCGTTACCCCTCACTTCGGCCTGTGGCTCAAGACCTTTGAAGTAAAGCCGAAGATGATCGAGGGGCAACATGCAGCGTGCGGAGGTGCATCAATAGGCAAGATGGCAGGAGCTCCATGGTCGAAAGGTTCCTTTCCAGAGGTGTCCGAATTGTGGCAACGGGAGTGGTTTTACGTCACGGCTCCCAGAAGTGCCAAGTGGGCGGCTGCCCCCGCTTTCCGCTCGGGCCCCCCACCACAACTGATGTCTTGGATTAGCAGAGGTCTGAGCTGGGGTCCAGCCAAGGACGTGCCTATACTACAAAGCCGCATCCGAGATCTCTTTGAGGGAGATTTTAACTTGGCTGTGGTAATACAAGTTATGCTGGTTCGTCAAGTCCAGCCTTGCAGACGCCGGCCCCTTCGCTTGTGGGAGTTCAACCCAGAGGGACCGCGTGCCATTCAAAGTTTCCTCGGCTTGACGCACGAGGAGATGTACAAGTCATTCTTCGGACCTCAAGTAGAGTGTCCGGATATTACCGAGGACGTGGGCCTGAGCAGTAACCACGCCGCTGAACAAGTAAGAAATCCTCTGGCCGAACACACTGTCTTTTATTTGTCACGAAGTTATTTCTGAGAATTCGCCTTTTGACCAGGACTGGCTAACAAAGGCGAAGATGATTCGGTGTTTGGCCCCCTCCCTGAGGGCTTGGAAAATCCGGTATTGGAAAAGATGCTCGAGGTCGCACCTTGCTCGGAGCCCTCGAAGGAAGATACCGGGGGGATAATACGGGCGAACGCGGGCCCCCATCGCTGCCCGTTCCAACCGAGGGAATGAGCGTCTCCACGAAGGAGGACAACCGGGGGAGGAAAAGGATTGCTTCCGAGGATCCGGAAGCCGAAGCCTCCAAACGGGAGAAGAAGTCTCCCACAGAGGGCCCTGCCTCGGGGGGTGCTTTTGCCGCACAAAGTCCATGGGGGGATCAGCACTCCAACGAGTCGTAAGTGATCCAAAATACTTTAGTAGTAAAGGTATGCTATCTTTTTTCTAAGGAAATTACCACCGCATATATCTTGCAGTTCGGGCGTTAGCCCCTCTCAGATGAGCTCATCTTCGGGGGATCTTCTTCCAGAGATGATGGAGAGCGAAACGCCTCCCCCGGACTCCTCCGCTCAAGAAGCGGGCGACCCCGAAGTATCATCACGGAGGGCCTCTCCGGATCCGGTGAGGCCAGAAGATAATCCCATAGACCCCCGAAGTCCCCAGCGTCCGGCTCCCGAAGAGAGCAGACAAAAGAGTCCGGCACCGTCTGGTGTGCGGTCGGACGTTCTGAGGGAGTTGGTGGGGCGAGCGGCCATCTCAAAAGAACACTGTATGCTGATGGGTACGGTGATGGAGAGAATCTCGTCTGCCAAAAGCGGATTACATGAAGTCTTTATGAGTCTACTGACAAGCTTTGAGGTACGTGAGATAATATGTGATAGTACTGCACATGTTAGGTGTGCCCTGTGTAGATAGTAGCCCCCGAGACTCTGGTTGTCGTCGAGAACGGCGGTGAACAGAGGATCATATTCCTAGGCAATAACCCGACTGCCCCTATGTGCAGGTGATGGAAGCTCCGGTGGCTAGCCGGACTAGTGAGTTTGCCAAATTAAAACGACAACTGGATGCGGCAGATGCCGACATCGAGCTTGTTAACAAGAGGCTTGACGAGGCACAGGGTAAGTGTTATTTTCTGGTGAACGCCACATAGTAAGAGCAACATGATGCCAGTATATTAAATATGTTGTGACTGCAGATGGAGCTGCCACCGTGGAAACCTTGCGGGCAGAACTTGCCCGAGCCAAAGAACAAGCAAGGATTAGTAATGCTGCTGCTTTGAAGGCGGCTGAAGAGTTGAAAGCTGAGAAGGCCGCACATTGCGAGAGCCAAGAGAAGATGGCCAAGATGGCCGTAGAATATAAGACACTGCCGACCGTTGCCGGGTCCTTGAAGAAGAAAACTGAGCGAAGGCAACGGACCTTGAGAAGGCCACGACGGCGGACAAAGACACCCGTTCTGCTATGAGAGCAAAGAAGGAGGAGCTACGGGAAGCAGGGGATATTGCGGCTGGGAAACCCTTCATGTTACGGAGGAAGTTCGGAGATCCACGGTATGCCCCTCTGGATCGGCTGTGGAGTTCGGCAGATGCGTATATGGATTTGGCGGCGAGCGCTGCCGATGCGGCCAAGTACTTCCAAGGTCAGACAGATCGTGAAGTGGACAAGCTGTTCTGGTCGCAATTCCACGTTCCAGAGCGTCCGCTTTCATTGACTGATCAGCTAGCCGAATGGGCCGAACTAAATAGGTTGTCCGGACTCGCCATGAGGTATGTTGTGGATCAGCTATGGCCGGAAAGCCAAAGCCGAACAGCTATTTTAGCTTAGTGCAGCAGTTCCTTGGTGCAATGCCGTGTATTAATGCGATGAATAGGTTGGCATGCATAGAAGGCTCGCGCATGGCCCTTACCCGTGTTAAAGCATACTGGGCGGAGATGGATGCTACCACTGTTGCGGCGCAGGGTTCGGCCATAGGCCGAGTGGCTGCCGAGCATTATTTCGAGGAGGTTCTCGAGGGTGCTCGTTTGATAGAGGCCCAGTGCTCGAAGAATATTACGTTTGAGTGATATGTATTCTCATTGTAAACACAATGCTTTTATAAAGTTTTTATAAGGCTATGTTTATACTTTTGCCTGAAAGTAGTATGATGCCTCCTGTGCGGCCGTTTATGTATACATGTGTATAACCTGAAAGATTGCAGCCATCGGCTTCAACCCCCATGCATATAATGCGGAGGTGCTCGCAAAAATCGCGTGTTCACACTTAACCCAATGTCTTGGTCCTATTAAGGAGGTGATAGCGTAGCGAGCGAGGGAACCGGACTATAATGCTTTAACACTTTCACTTAGCCATAGGAGTTTGACAGTGGGGCTACTAGATAGCCCCTGGTGGCTCCGCACTCTCCCGATCGTGGGGTGCGTACATGCCTGGCCGGAAAACGGCCCTTCGTTAAGGCGGAGGAATTCTAACATTCCGATAGGTCATTGAGTGGTTGACCAGTCTCACGCTATATCATGACAGTCAGTTTTCGGCTTTCTCTACTGAGGTGCTCGTCCGGATGAACCAGGGCACAATCGCAGTAGTTCTCCTGGTGCTACCTTAGCCGATAAAGTGGAACGTAAGGCACCAAAACATAGGAGCCGGGCAAACCCAACATTTGACCAAAGATAATGATTCAGAGCTGATGCATATAAGGCCAAACTCGCGACGCCGAACACTCCCTAAGGTATTTGGTCTTTATGGTATAAACCGGAACTAAATAGTGTCCTTTGTAAGAAGCCCCTTGTGTCCAGGTACGTGCATTATTCTGACGTGTCCACATGCCAAGACGTCAGCATCCTTCTCAACTGTGCTGAGAATTCGGTGGGTATGTATCAACAAGAGACAGTAAAAAAGGTTTACGCAGGGTCTTAATCTAAAAAGAATCCTTGGAGCGGGTCCCTGCTGCACGTCTGCGCCTGTGTCTCCTTTGTGCCGTATCCTGGACGGGTGTAGCACGATGATCATATGTGAAAGAGAGGAACTTAGGTGAAAAAGTTGTCGTGCAAAAAGATAGTTTTTAAAGAAACCATGTATAATTCAAGATGAGTAAAAATTGCCACTTGTCTGCGCGCGTTGAGCCCCTTGTATTTGCAATAGGGGTGTGACCATTGATCCGGTATGAATTACATATAGCTGCGCCGGACTCGTCTAACCGTGTCCGAGGTCTTGAAGACCTGTTAAATGCTTTATTTGGTGAGGCCGTTTTTAGTGTGCGGCTGCCAAGGCAGCCACACGCTCTTCAGCGCACAAAGATTGCTTAATACTTCCGTTCACAGTAATGATGCCACGCGGGCCGGGCATCTTGAGTGTGAGGGAAGCATAGTGCGGTATTGCATTAAAGCGAGCGAAAGCTTCGTGTCTGAGTAGTGCTTGATAGCCACTTTGGAACGGAGCGATGTGGAAGGTTAAATGTTCGCTACGGAAGTTATCGGGGAAGCCGAATATAACCTTTAGTAGCAGGGAGCCCGTACAATGAGCCCCTGGGCCTGGCGTTACTCCTTTAAAGGTAGTGTTGCTATGGCAAATTTTTGTTGGGTCTATCCCCATTTCACGGATTGTATCCTGGTATATCAGGTTTAGACTGCTGTCACCGTCCATCAGGACTCGTGTGAAGTGGTATTCGTCAATTATTGGGTCTAATACCAGGGCAGCCCATCCTGCACGCTGGATACTTGCTGAGTAATCACGATGGTCGAAAGTGATCGGTTGAGACGACCAGTGGCAGGACTCCGCGGTGATAGGCCCTTGGGCATATTTTTCTGGGAGTGCCGTTTTGTTTCTTCCCTTAATCACGTGTAACACGTTTACTGTTTTGACTTTTGGTGGAAATTTCTTTTGTTCCCCGGTGTCTTGCTTGAGAGGCTCATCCTCATCTTCGCTTGGTGTATCCTCCCCCTTGTGTACGGCGTTGAGCTTGCCGGACTGCTTGAAGACCCAACATTCTTTGTGGGTATGATTAGCGGGTTTACCAGGGGTGCTATGGATCTGACATATTTGGTCCATAATTTTGTTTAGGTTGGACAGTTCGTCTTTGGCGCCTTTAGAGGGCGGCTTTTGCTGACCTGGCCGAGAGCTTTTGAATCCGGCGTTTACTGTCGTGCTCTTCGTGTTGTCTTCTTTATTCTGGCGTTTGTTATTGCTATTGCGCCGTGATTTCCCGTTTCCATCTCTAACTTCAGATGTACTGGGGTTGCTGGTGCTGCATCTGGCTAGCCAGCTGTCCTCACCCGCGCAAAAGCGGGTCATAAGGCTTGTTAATGCTGCCATTGTTCTCGGCTTTTCTTGGCCGAGGTGTTTGGCAAGCCATTCGTCACGGACGCTATGCTTAAAAGCTGCCAAGGCTTCGGCATCCAAACAATCGACAATTTGGTTCTTTTTAGTAAGAAACCTGTTCCAAAGTTTTCGGGCTGACTCTCCGGGTTGTTGAGTTATATGACTCAAATCGTCCGCGTCCGAAGGTCGGACATAAGTCCCTTGAAAATTTGCCCGAAAAGCGTCTTCGAGCTCTTCCCAACTTCCAGTGGAGTTTTCGGTGAGGCCTTTAAGCCAGTGACGAGCTGGCCCTTTGAGCTTGAGGGGTAAGTACTTGATGGCGTGGAGATCATCTCCTCGCGCCATATGGATGTGGAGGATATAGTCCTCGATCCAGACCCCAGGTTCTGTTGTTCCGTCGTATGCCTGTATGTTTACGGGTTTG
Source organism: Triticum urartu (assembly GCF_003073215.2). Lineage (NCBI taxonomy): Eukaryota > Viridiplantae > Streptophyta > Magnoliopsida > Poales > Poaceae > Triticum > Triticum urartu. Next base: position 517,246,135 of record NC_053025.1, on the reverse strand, counting down.
AATCCCTCTGGAAATTCATGGTCCAACACCTCATTGGTGAAACATAGGGGGTGTGTGGCACCCCTGTATCTGGGTGTACCACGTTGTTCGGGTGTTTGTTGTGTTACATCGTATGCTGGGGCGCGCTTGCGTGGTCCATAGATGGATCTGGTTGCGCCGTCCTTTTGGTGCGAGCCCTTGCGTGGATCGCGTATTGTCTTGTGAGTGGCATTGTTTGCCGCTCTATGTTGGCCGTGAGGTCGTCTATCTGGCCAGGTGGCTGTTTTGATTTTTGGTTGTGGGGGGTCTGAGGCCTCCTCATCGAATTCAGGTAGCAACTTCCGCTTTGGGTAGCTCTTGGTGGGGCGATTGTCACCGTGCTTCGCTGCTGTGTTGAGTACTTTACTCCATCTGATTTGGAGTGTGTCCTGCGCAGCCTTGAGCCTTTGTTTCTACTTTTTCAGACTCCTCATGGTGGCAACAAGCCTTTGACAGGCATTCTACTGCTCCGGGTGCTTGTCCGGCGTTATATCGTCCGGACTATTATCTTTGATATAATTGGTTTGTTCGGTTTGATTCTCCGTACTGCCGTGGTCCGGCAGTGGTTCGCCCTGCTCCAATGCTGGGTCTGTATGATCGTTATTTCTGCCGAGGCGGGATTTGGGGTGGCGCTTGCGCCGCCGCTTTGACTGCTTCTCGAGGGAACAAGCCTTCGGTGCGTCCTTCCGTTCCTCATCGTCGTCTTCTTTTGATGTGTCCACCATGTATACGTCATATGATGAAGTGGACGTCTGGCGCCCTGTGGGCGGTGGTTCCTCTTCGCCTCCTGCATCGTCGTCCATACCGTTGATGTCTTCGGAGTCGAAGTCGAGCATGTCGGTTGAGTCATCGACAGTGGCTATTAAGTGGGTGGTGGGTGGGCGTTGAATTTCTTCATCGTCCCCATCCCAATCCTGTTGGCCATAATCCGGCCAGGGCTCTCCTGACAAAGAGAGAGACCTTAGTGAATTCAGAATGTCGCTGAAGGGCGAGTGTTGAAAGATATCTGCGGCGGTGAATTCCATGATCGGCGCCCAATCGGATTCGATTGGCAGGGGCGCGGATGGTTCGGAGTCCGGAAAAGGGTCTGGCACCTTGGAGTCACGGGCTGCGTAGAGGATTATGCTGGTGTTTGGCTCGATCACCGTCGAGACTGCAGCCCCTGAGTCGGTGTCTAGCCACCCGTCCTCAATTGGCGCAGTTGGCTCCGAGCTAAGGGTCAGAGCTGATGCGGGCGCGGCCTCTGGGGTACTGTTCGGCGGCAGAGCTAGGTCATACCCATCGCAACAGTGCGGCGCACCCGGCTATGGCTCGAATCCGTCGAAGATCAAGTCTCCCCGGATGTCGGTCGTGTAGTTCAAACTTCCAAATCTGACCTGATGGCCAGGGGCATAGCTTTCAATCTGCTCCAGATGGCCAAGCGAATTAGCCCGCAGTGCAAAGCCGGCGAATACGAAGATCTGTTCGGGGAGAAAAGTCTCACCCTGGACCGCATCGCTATCGATGATAGTAGGAGCCATCAAGCCTAACAGCGGCGACACAGAGGAACTCTCAATGAAAGCACTAATGTCGGTGTCAAAACCGGCGGATCTCGGGTAGCGGGTCCCGAACTGTGCGTCTAGGCCAGATGGTAACAGGAGGCAGGGGACACGATGTTTTACCCAGGTTCGGGCCCTCTTGATGGAGGTAAAACCCTACGTCCTTCTTGATTAATATTGATGATATGGGTAGTACAAGAGTAGATCTACCACGAGATCAGAGAGGCTAAACCCTAGAAGCTAGCCTATGGTATGATTGTATGTTATGGTTCTTGTCCTACGGACTAAAACCCTTCGGTTTATATAGACACCGGAGAGGGTTAGGGTTACACAAGGTCAGTTACAAAGGAGGAGATATCCATATCCGTACTGCCGAGCTTGCCTTCCACACCAAGTAGAGTCCCATCCGGACACGAGACGAAGTCTTCAATCTTGTATCTTCATAGTCTAACAGTCCGGCCAATGGATATAGTCCGGCAGTCCGGAGACCCCCTAATCCAGGATCCCTCAGTGGTCATACACCCAAGGTGAATGGTTTATTGAATCTCGGTCGTAGTGATACACATATTCATAATATTGAAGCCAAAAGATGCAAAGTTAATAATGATAGTGCAACTTATTTGTGGCACTGCCGTTTAGGTCATATTGGTGTAGAGCGCATGAGGAAACTCCATGCTGATGGGCCTTTGGAATCACTTGATTATGAATCACTTGATGCTTGCGAACCATGCCTCATGGGAAAGATGACTAAAACTCCGTTCGTCGAAACAATGGAGTGAGCAACTGACTTATTGGTACCGATGTATGTGGTCCGATGAGTGTTGAGGCTCGCGACGGGTATCATTATTTTCTGACCTTCACAAATGATTTGAGCAGATATGAGTATATCTACTTGATGAAACACAAGTCCGAAACGTTTGAAAAGTTCAAAGAATTTTAGAGTGAAGTGGAGAATCATCATAACAAGAAAATAAAGTTTCTACGATCTGATCGTAGAGACGAAATATTTCAGTTACGAGTTTGACCTTCAGTTGAAACAATGTCGAATAGTTTCGCAACTCACGCCACCTGGAACACCACATCGTAAAGGTGTGTCTGAATGTCATAATCGTACTTTATTAGATATGGTGCGATCTATGATGTCTCTTACTGATTTACCACTATCATTTTGGGGTTATGCATTAGAGACAACCGCATTCATGTTTAATAGGGCACCATCTAAATCCGTTGAGACGACACCGTATGAACTATGGTTTAGCAAGAAACCTAAGCTGTCATTTCTTAAAGTTTGGGGTTGCGATGCTTATGTGAAAAATTTTCAGCCTGATAAGCTCAAACCCAAATTGAGAAGTGTGTCTTCATAAGATACCCAAAAGAAACTGTTGGGTACACCTTCTATCATAGATCCGAAGGTAAGATCTTTGTTGCTAAGAGTGGATCCTTTCTAGAGAAGGAGTTTCTCTCGAAAGAAGTGAGTGGGAGGAAAGTAGAACTTGCTGAGGTAATTGTACCTTCTCCCGAATTGGAAAGTGGTTCATCACAGAAATCAGTTCCAGTGATGCCTACACCAATTAGTGAGGAAGTTAATGATGATAATCATGAAACTTCAGATCAAGTTACTACCAAACCTCGTAGGTCAACCAGAGTATGTTCCGCACCAGAGTGGTACGATAATCCTTTCTGGAAGTCATGTTACGAGACCATGACGAGCCTACGAACTATGAGGAAGCGATGATGAGCCCAGATTCCGCAAAATGGCTTGAGGCCATGAAATCTGAGATGGGATCCATGTATGAGAACAAAGTGTGGACTTTGGTTGACTTGCCCAATGATCGGCAAGTCATTGAGAACAATTGGATCTTCAAGAGGAAGACAAACGCTGATAGTAGTATTACTATATGCAAGGCTCGAAGTTCAAGATGTTGACTACGATGAGATTTTCTCACTCGTAGCGATGCTTAAGTCTGTCCGAATCATGTTAGCAGTTGCCACATTATATGAAATCTGGTAAAAGGATATCAAAACTACATTCCTTAATGGATTTATTAAAGAAGAGTTGTATATGATGCAACTAGAAGAATTTGTCAATCCTAAAGGTGCTAACAAAGTGTGCAAGCTCCAGCGATCCATCTATGGACTGGTGCAAGCATCTCGGAGTTGGAATATACGCTTTGATGAGTTGACCAAAGCATATAGTTTTATACAGACTTTTGGAGAAGCTTGTATTTACAAGAAAGTGAGTGGGAGCTCTGTAGCATTTCTGATATTACATGTGGATGACATATTGTTGATCGGAAATGATACTGAATTTATGGATAGCATAAAAGGATACTTGAATAAGAATTTTTCAATGAAAGACCTCGGTAAAGCTGCTTACATATTGGGCATCAAGATTTACAGAGATATATCAAGACGTTTGATAAATTTTTCAGTAAGTACATACCTTGACAAGTTTTTGAAGTAGTTCAAAATGGAACAGTCAAAGAAGGAGGTCTTGACTGTGTTGCAAGGTGTGAAGTTGAGTAAAGACTCAAAACCCGAGCACGGCAAAAAATAGAAAGAGAATGAAAAGTCATTGCCTATGCCTCAGTCATAGCTTCTATAAAATGCTATGTTGTGTACCATACCTATTGTATATATACCTTAGCATGATTTTGGCAAGGGAGTACGATGGTGATCTAGGAGTAGATCACTGGACAGCGGTCAAAATTATCCTTAGAGGACTAAGGAAATATTTCTCGGTTATGGAGGTGATAAAAGAGTTCGTCGTAAAGAGTAACGTCGATGCAAGCTTTTGACACCGATCTAGATGACTCTAAGTCTCGATCTAGATACATATTGAAAGTGGGAGCAATTAGCTAGAGTGGCTCCATGCAGAGTATTGTAGACATAGAAATTTGTACAATAAATATGAATCTGAATGTTGCAGACCCGTAGACTAAACTTTTCTCACAAGCAAAACATGGTCACTCTTTGGGTGTTAATCACATAGCGATGTGAACTAGATTATTGACTCTAGTAAACCCTTTGGGTATTAGTCACATGGAGATGTGAACTAATCACATAAAGATGTGAACTATTGGTGTTAAATCACATGACGATGTGAACTAGATTATTGACTCTAGTGCAAGTGGGAGACTGAAGGAAATATGCCCTAGAGGCAATAATAAAGCTATTATTTATTTCCTTATATCATGATAAATTTTTATTATTAATGCTAGAATTGTATTAACCGGAAACTTAGTACATGTGTGAATACATAGACAAACTGAGTGTCACTAGTATGCCTCTACTTGACTAGCTTGTTAATCAAAGATGGTTCAGTTTCCTAGCCATGGACAAGTGTTGTCATTTGATGAACGGGATCACATCATTAGAGAATGATGTGATTGACTTGACCCATCAGTTAGCTTAGCACTTTGATCATTTAGTTTAATGCTATTGCTTTCTCCATAACTTATACATGTTCCTATGACTATGAGATTATGCAACTCCCGAATACCAGAGGAACACTTAGTGTGCTATCAAACGTCACAATGTAACTGGGTGATTATAAAGATGCTCTACAGGTGTCTCCGATGGTGTTTGTTGAGTTGTCATAGATCAAGATTAGGATTTGTCACTCCGATTGTCGGAGAGGTATCTCTGGGCCCTCTCGGTAATGCACATCACTATAAGCCTTGAAAGCAATGTGACTAATGAGTTAGTCACGCGATGATGCATTATGGAATGAGTAAAGAGACTTGCCCATAACGAGATTGAACTAGGTATTGAGATACCAACGATCGAATCTCGGGCAAGTAACATACCGATGACAAAGGGAACAACGTATGTTGTTATGCGGTTTGACCGATAAAGATCTTCGTAGAATATGTAGGAGCCAATATGAGCATGCAGGTTCCGCTATTGGCTATTGACCAGAGATGTGTCTCGGTCATGTCTACATAGTTCTCGAACCCGTAGGGTCCGCACGCTTAACGTTCGGTGATGATCGGTATTATGATTTTATGTGTTTTGATGTACCGAAGGTTGTTCGGAGTCCCGGATGTGATCTTGGGCATGACGAGGAGTCTCTAAATGGTCGAGCCATAAATATCGATATATTGGATGACTATGTTTGGACATCGGAATGGTTCCGGGTGAGTTCGGGCATTTACCGGAGTACCGGGAGGTTACCAGAACCCCCCGGGGAGTATATGGGCCTTATTGGGACTTAGTGGAATAGAAGAGAGGGAGGCCAAGGTGGAGGGCACGCCCCCCTAGCCCAATCCGAATTGGGTGGGTGTGGGGGGGGCCTTCCTTCCCTCTCTCTCCCCCTTCCTTCTCTCCTACTCCAATTAGGGAAAGGGGGGAATACTCTTAGTGGGAGTAGCCCCTAGGGCACGCCATAGAGAGGGCCGGCCCTCCCCTCCTCCACTCCTTTATATACGGGGGAAGGGGGCACCCCATAGACACACAAGTTGATCATTGATCCCTTAGCCGTGTGCGGTGCCCCCCTCCACCATAATCCACCTCGGTCATATCGTCGTAGTGCTTAGGCGAAGCCCTGCGCTGGTAGCTTCATCATCACCATCATCACGCCGTCGTGCTGATGAAGCTCTCCCTTGACACTCAGCTGGATTGAGAGTTCGTGGGACCTCACCGAGCCGAACGTGTGCAGATCGCGGAGGTGCCGTACTTTCGGTACTAGGATCGGTCGAATCGTGAAGACGTACGACTACATCAACCACGTTGTCATAACGCTTCTGCTTACGGGCTACGAGGGAACGTGGACAACACTCTTCCCCTCTCATTGCTATGCATCACCATGATAGATCTTGCGTGTGCGTAGGATTTTTTTTGAAATTACTACGTTCCCCAACAGCTGGCCCGTGAGCCAGAGCTCAGCCTCTTGGGTTAAGCGACACTGCAGGGACGGACCCGAGCACAGTCGCCATGCCTGCCCTTAATCATGAGGCGATCGTGGATGGGTTTGCAAGGGTGTATGACGATCATGGCAGCGACGTGTCGGACAGGAAGATGATAATCATGAAATAACTCATGGAAGGAGGTATGCCAGTTCTAATAGGTGCAAAGAAGGATACATGCCACAAGGACAGACCCACGCGGCCTGGGGACGATGCAGCCCGAGGGGCGCTCCTAGCTGAACGACTAGAGGATGCAAGAACGATACATGTCGCAGGGACAGACCCATACGATCTGGGGATAATGCAGCCCGAGGGGCGCCCCCAGCTGAATAAACCAGAAAATGTCACCTGGCACCGTTACTGAAGAGGTGTTGAAGTAGCTGAAGACGCGTGCTGAAGAAGTCGCTCCTCACGAGACGCTTGGGTCCTGAGCCATGGGGGGCTCTAGAGGCTCAGGGGGCTCGCGAAGAACCATCGCCATCTCCGCCAGGACCGCCTGGTGCCTGGCCTCCTGAGCCGCCACGACACTCCGCAGGTGGCGCTGGAATGCAATAGCCGCGTTCGCAAGCCAAAAGGCATGCGAATGTAGCTGTTAGGGGGCCCTCACACCAGCCGACATGGGATGGCTGGTAGAGCCGCTGAGAGGCAACCCTGTTGAGTCCTGGGATGTTGACGCAGACACGTAACTCGCCGTCCTTGCCAGGATAAGAAGCCGCGCCATGTGGTGGGCAGTGGTCGCCGCGCATGGCTCTTGCCTCTTGAAGCTCCTCAGTTGCCTTGGTGATGAACTCCTAAGCACCTGGCGTCCCGCGCCTTGTGCCCTCGTGGGGGAAGCGCGCGATGAAACATGCCTCCATGTGGTGCCCGAGCGCCTCCCTCGTGATATTGGCTAGGTTAGAGGCCCTCCAGAAGAGAGCCCCTGAGCCCGGCCTGAGGGGGGCTCCGGGCGCGCCGTCCTATGCGAGGGAGGGAGGCGGCCCATCCGTGGGCACAGGTCCTGAGGTCGTGCCGCTGGACGCCCTGCTCCCTTGAGGTTCCTGGTGGAGCAGCTGCTTCTTCTTCTTGGGGATAGCCTAACGAGGGTAGATGGCACCTTCGCCGTCGGGGTTCTCGACTGCCACAGCCTAGTAAGCGTGCTTGAGGGAGCACACTGCGTCCTTTTCCTCGCAGGAGATCGTGATGATGTCGCTATTTCCTGGCATCTTAAGGACATTGTAACCATGATGAGTCACTGCCATGAACTTGGCCAGGGTTGGATACCCAAGGATGGCATTGTATGGAAGGCAGATGTGGGAAACGTCGAAGTTGATGAGCTCTGTGCGATAGTTTTCACGCTGGCCGAAGGTGAAAGAGAGGGGGATCTGCCCTATCGGGGTGGTGGAGCCATCGGTCACTCCTGAGAAAGGCTTGGTGGGCTGCAGCTAGTCGTAGGGCACTTGGAGGTGGTCAAACGTCTCGATGGAAAGAACGTTGAGCCCTGCACCACCATAATTGAGAGTCTTGGTGACGAGGACGTTGCTGATGACAGGCGAGCAGAGCATCGGGAGGGCATCGGCAATTCCTGCGCACTTGAGCTGGTCGGTCGAGCTGAAGGTGATGGTGCACTTGGACCACCTGAGCGGTCGCGTGGCCTCGAGCCTGGGGAGAGTTGCGTTCACTTCACGGGCAAACTACTTGAATATGCGATGAGAGGCTGGGGCCCGAGCATCGCCCAGGATGCAGGCGATGGCGCGAGGCTCATGGAAGCCCCCAACCCCCTCGTCCTAGTGGTGGTCGTCGTTCCTTCTTGGCACTGGTAGCAGCAGAGGGAGACCAGTGTTGCCCTGAGGATGATCCTCACGAGTGAAGGAAGTATGCCCTAGAGGCAATAATAAAGTTGTTATGTATATTTCCTAATATTATGATAAATGTTTATTATTCATGCTAGAATTGTATTAACCAGAAACTTAGTACATGTGTTACATAGACAAACAAAATGTCACTAGTATGCCTCTACTTGACTAGCTCGTTGAATCAATGATGGTTATGTTTCCTAACCATATACATGAGTTGTCATTTGATTAACGAGATCACATCATTTGAGAATGATGTAATTGACTTGACCCATCCGTTAGCTTAGCACGATGATCGTTTAGTTTGTTGCTATAGCTTTCTCCATAACTTATACATGTTCCTATGACTATGAGATCATGCAAACTCCCGAATACCGGAGGAACACCTAGTGTGCTATCAAATGTCACAACATAACTGGGTGACTATAACGATGCTCTACAAGTGTCTCCGATGGTATTTGTTGAGTTGGCATAGTCCGAGATTAGGATTTGTCACTCCGAGTATCAGAGAGGTATCGCTGGTCCCTCTCGGTAATGCACATCACTATAAGCCTTGCAAGAAATGTGACTAATGAGTTAGTCGCGGGATGATGCATTACGGAATGAGTAAAGAGACTTGCCGGTAATGATATTGAACTAGGTATTGAGATACCGACGATCGAATCTCGGGCAAGTAACATACCGATGACAAAGGGAACAACGTATATCGTTGTGCGGTTTGACCGATAAAGATCTTCGTATAATATGTGGGAGCCAATATGAACATCCAGGTTCCACTATTGGTAATTGACCGGAGACGTGTCTCGGTCATGTCTACATAGTTCTGAACCCATAGGGTCCGCATGCTTAACGTTCAGTGACCATCGATATTATGAGTTTATGTGTTTTGATATACCGAAGATAGTTTGGAGTCCCAGATGTGATCACGAGCATGACGAGGAGTCTCGAAATGGTCGAGACATAAAGATTGATATATTGGATGACTATATTCGGACACCAGATGAGTTCCGGGGGTCACCGTATAATTATCGGAGTGCTGGGGGGTTATCGGAACCCCGGGGGGACTAATGGGCCAAAATGGGCCTTAGTGGAGAGAGAGAGAGGGCCGGCCAAGGTATGGCCGCGCGCCCCTTCCCCTCTAGTCTGAATTGGACTAGGGAAGGGGGGGAGGGGGCGGCGCCCCCCTTTCCTTCTCTTCTCTCCCTCTCCTTCCTTCCCCCTTCCTCCTCCTAGTTGGACTAGGAAAGGGGGGGTCCTACTCCTACTAGGAGGAGGACTCCTCCCCTCCTTGGCGCGCCTCCAAGGGCCGACCGGCCTCCCCCCTTGCTCCTTTATATACGGGGCGGGGGGACACCCTAGGACACACAAGTTGATCATTGATCCCTTAGCCGTGTGCGGTGCCCCCTCCACCATAATCCACCTCGGTCATATTGTCGTAGTGCTTAGGTGAAGCCCTGTGCCGGTAGCTTCATCATCACCGTCATCACGCCGTTGTGCTGACGAAGCTTTCCCTCAACACTCAGCTGGATCGAGAGTTCGTGGGACGTCACCGAGCCGAACATGTGCAGATCGCGGAGGTGTCATACTTTCGGTACTAGGGTCAGTCGGATCGTGAAGACGTATGACTAGATCAACCGCGTTGTCATAACGCTTCCGCTTACGGTCTACGAGGGTACATGGACAACACTCTTCCCCTCTTGTTGCTATGCGTCATGATGATAGATCTTGCGTGTGCGTAGGATTTTTTTTGAAATTACTGCGTTCCCCTACAGTGGCATCCGAGCCAGGTCTATGCGTAGATGTTATATGCACGAGTAGAACACAAAGGAGTTGTGGGAATGGGTATATACATATTTTTTGCCGTCACTAATTGTTTCTTGATTCGGCGGTATGGTTGGATGAAGTAGCCCAGACCGACATTACGCGTACGCTTACACGAGACTGGTTCTACCGACGTGCTTCGCACACAGGTGGCTGGTGGGTGTCAATTTCTCCAATTTTAGTTGAATTGGATTCAATGAACAAGGTTCTTTCTGAAGATCAAAAAGCAATCACTATACCGCGTTGTGGTTTTTGATGCGTAGGTAAGAACGGTTCTTGCTCAGCCCGTAGCAGCCACGTAAAACTTGCAACAACAAAGTAGAGGACGTCTAACTTGTTTTTGCAGGGCATGTTGTGTTGTGATATGGTCAAGACATGATGCTAAATTTTATTGTATGAGATGATCATGTTTTGTAACACAGTTATCGGCAACTGGCAGGAGCCACATGGTTGTCGCTTTATTGTATGAAATGCAATCGCCATGTAATTGCTTTACTTTATCACTAAGCAGTAGCGATAGTCGTAGAAGAAATAGTTGGTGAGACGACAATGATGCTTCGATGGAGATCAAAGTGTCAAGCCGGTGACGATGGTGATCATGACAGTGCTTTGGAGATGGAGATCAAAGGCACAAGATGATGATGGCTATATCATATCACTTATATTGATTGCATGTGATGTTTATCCTTTATGCATCTTATTTTGCTTAGTTCGGCGGTAGCATTATAAGATGATCTCTCACTAAATTTCAAGGTATAAGTGTTCTCCCTGAGTATGCACCATTGCTACAGTTCATCGTGCCAAGACACCACATGATGATCGGGTGTGATAAGCTCTACGTTCACATACAATGGGTGCAAGCCAGTTTTGCATACGCAGAATACTCGGGTTAAACTTGACGAGCCTAGCATATGCATACATGGCCTCGGAACACTGAGACCGAAAGGTCGAGCGTGAATCATATAGTAGATATGATCAACATAGTGATGTTCACCATTGAAAACTACTCCATCTCACGTGATGATCGGACATGGTTTAGTTGGTATGGATCATGTGATCTCTTAGATGATTAGAGAGATGTCTATCTAAGTGGGAGTTCTTAAGTAATTTGATTAATTGAGCTTCAATTTATCATGAACTTAGTACCTGATAGTATTTTGCATGTCTATGTTGTTGTAGATAGATGGCCCGTGCTGTTGTTCCGTTGAATTTTAATGCGTTCCTAGAGAAAGCTAAGTTGAAAGATGATGGAAGCAACTACACGGACTGGGTCCGTAACTTGAGGATTATGCTCATTGCTGCACAGAAGAATTACGTCTTGGAAGCACCGCTAGGTTACAAACCCGCTGCAGGAGCAACGCCAGATGTTGTGAACACCTGGCAGAGCAAAGCTGATGACTACTCGATAGTTCAGTGTGCCATGCTTTACGGCTTAGAACCGGGACTTCAACGACGTTTCGAACATCATGGATCATATGAGATGTTCCAGGAGTTGAAGTTAATATTTCAAGCAAATGCCCGAATTGAGAGATATGAAGTCTCCAATAAGTTCTACAGCTGCAAAATGGAGGAGAATAGTTCTGTCAGTGAACATATACTCAGAATGTCTGGGTACCACAACCACGTGACTCAGCTGGGAGTTAATCTTCCTGATGATAGTGTCATTTACATTGTTCTTCAATCACTGCCACCAAGCTACAAGAGCTTCGTGATGAACTATAATATGCAAGGGATGGATAAGACGATTCCTGAGCTCTTCGCAATGCTAAAGGCTGCGGAGGTAGAAATCAAGAAGGAGCATCAAGTGTTGATGGTCAACAAGACCACCAGTTTCAAGAAAAAGGGTAAAGGGAAGAAGGGGAACTTCACGAAGAACAGCAAACCAGTTGCTGCTCAAGTGAAGAAACCCAAGTCTGGACCTAAGCCTGAGACTGAGCGCTTCTACTGCAAAGGGACTGGACACTGGAAGCGGAACTGCCCCAAGTATTTGGCGGAGAAGAAGGATCGCAAAGTGAAAGGTATATTTGATATACATGTTATTGATGTGTACCTTACTAATGCTCGCAGTAGTGCCTGGGTATTTGATACTGGTTCAGTTGCTAACATTTGCAACTCGAAACAGGGGCTATGGATTAAGCAAAGATTGGCTAAGGACGAGGTGACGATGCGTGTGGGAAATGGTTCCAAAGTCGATGTGATCACCGTCGGCACACTACCTCTATATCTACCTTCGAGATTAGTTTTAGACCTAAATAATTGTTATTTGGTGCCAGCGTTGAGCATGAACATTATATCTGGATCTTGTTTGATGTGAGACGGTTATTCATATAAATCAGAGAATCATGGTTGTTCTATTTATATGAGTAATATCTTTTATGGTCATGCACCCTTGATGAGTGGTCTATTTTTTCTAAATCTTGATAGTAGTGATACACATGTTCTTAGTATTGAAGCCAAAAGATACATGGTTGATAATGATAGTGCAACTTATTTGTGGCACCGCCGTTTGGGTCATATTGGTGTAAAGTGCATGAAGAAACTTCATTCTGTTGGACTTCTGGAATCACTTGATTATGAATCACTTGGTACTTGCGAACCATGCCTCATGGGCAAGATGACTAAAACTCCGTTCTTCGGAACAATGGAGCGAGCAACAGAGTTATTGGAAATCATACATACTAATGTATGTGGTCCAATGAACATTGAGGCTTGCGGCGGATATCATTATTTTCTGACCTTCACAGATGATTTGAGCAGATATGGGTATATCTACTTAATGAAACAGAAGTCTAAAACATTTGAAAAGTTCAAAGAATTTCAGAGTGAAGTGGAAAATCATCGTAACAAGAAAATAAAGTTTCTACAATCTGATCGTGGAGGAGAATATTTGAGTTATGAGTTTGGTCTTCATTTGAAACAATGCGGAATAGTTTCCAAACTCACGCCACTCGGAACACCACAACATAATGGTGTGTCCGAACGTCGTAATCGTACTTTACTAGATATGGTGCGATCTATGATGTCTCTTACTGACTTACCACTATCGTTTTGGGGTTATGCTTTAGAGACAGCTGCATGCACGTTAAATAGGGCACCATCTAAATCCGTTGAGATGACACCTTATGAACCGTGGTTTGGCAAGAAACCCAAGTCGTTGTTTCTTAATGTTTGGGGCTGCGATGCTTATGTGAAGAAACTTCAATCTGATAAACTCGAACCCAAATCAGAGAAATGTGTCTTCATAGGATACCCAAAGGAGACTGTTGGGTACTCCTTCTATCACAGATCCGAAGGCAAGATATTCGTTGATAAGAATGGATCCTTTCTAGAGAAGGAGTTTCTCTCGAAAGAAGTGAGTGGGAGGAAAGTAGAACTTGATGAGGTAATTGTACCTGATCCCTTATTGGAAAGTAGTTCATCACTGAAATCAGTTCCAGTGATTCCTACACCAGTAAGTGAGGAAGCTAATGATGATGATCATGAAACTTCTGATCAATTTACTACCGAACCTCGTAGGTCAACCAGAGTGAGATCCGCACCAGAGTGGTACGGTAATCCTGTTCTAGAGATCATGTTACTTGACCATGATGAACCTACGAACTATGAGGAAGCGATGATGAGCCCAGATTCTGCAAAATGGCTTGAGGCCATGAAATCTGAGATGGGATCCATGTATGAGAACAAAGTGTGGACTTTGGTTGACTTGCCTGTTGATCGGCAGGCCATAGAGAATAAATGGATCTTCAAGAAGAAGACTGACGCGGACGGTAATGTTACTGTCTACAAAGCTCGACTTGTTGCAAAAGGTTTTCGACAAGTTCACGGAGTTGACTACGATGAGACCTTCTCACCCGTAGCGATGCTTAAGTCCGTCCAAATCATGTTAGCAATTGCCGCATTTTATGATTATGAAATTTGGCAAATGGATGCCAAAACTGCATTCCTTAATGGATATCTTAAAGAAGAGTTGTATATGATGCAACCAGAAGGTTTTGTCGATCCAAAAAGTGCTAACAAAGTGTGCAAGCTCCAGCGATCCATTTATGGACTGGTGCAAGCCTCTCGGAGTTGGAATATATGCTTTGATAGTGTGATCAAAGCATATGTTTTTATACAGACTTTTGGAGAAGCCTATATTTACAAGAAAGTGAGTGGGAGCTCTGTAGCATTTCTGATATTATATGTAGATGACATATTGTTGATCGGAAATGATACTAAATTTCTGAATAGCATAGAAGTGTACTTGAAGAAGAAATTTTCAATGAAAGACCTCGGTGAAGCTGCTTATATATTGGGCATCAAGATCTATAGAGATAGATCAAGACGCTTAATTGGACTTTCACAAAGCACATACCTTGATAAAGTTTTGAAGAAGTTCAAAATGGATCAAGGAAAGGAAGGGTTCTTGCCTGTGTTACAAGGTGGGAAGTTGAGTCAGACTCAATGCCTGACCACTTCAGAAGATAGAGAGAAAATGAAAGCCATTCCCTATGCTTTAGCCATAGGTTCTATCATGTATGTAATGCTGTGTACCAGACCTGATGTGTGCCATGCTATTAGTTTAGGAGGGAGGTACCAAAGTAATCTAGGAGTGGATCACTGGACAGCGGTCAAAAACATCCTGAAATACCTGAAAAGGACTAAGGATATGTTTCTCGTATATGGAGGTGACAAAGAGCTCATCGTAAACGGTTACGTCGATGCAAGCTTTGACACTGATCCAGATGACTCTAAGTCACAAACCAGTTTCATATTTTTATTAAATGGAGGAGCTATTAGTTGGTGCAGTTCCAAGCAGAGTGTCGTGGCGAGATCTACGTGTGAAGCGGAGTACATAGCTGCTTCGGAAGCAACACATGAAGGAGTCTGGATGAAGGAGTTCATATCCGATCTAGGTGTCATACCTAGTGCATCGGGTCCAATGAAAATCTTTTGTGACAACACTGGTGCAATTGTCGTGGCAAAGGAATCCAGATTTCACAAGAGAAACAAGCACATCAAGAGACGCTTCAATTCCATCCGCGATCAAGTCAAGGAGGGAGACATAGAGATTTGTAAGATACATACGTATCTGAATGTTGCAGACCCGTTGACTAAGCCCCTCTCACGAGCAAAACAAGATCAACACCAAGACTCTGTGGGTGTTAGAATCATTACAATGTAATCTAGATTATTGACTCTATTGCAAGTGGGAGACTGAAGGAAATATGCCCTAGAGATCTTCGTAGAATATGTGGGAGCCAATATGAATATCCAGGTTCCGCTATTGGTATTGACCGGAGACGTGTCTCGGTCATGTCTACATAGTTCTCGAACCCGTAGGGTCCGCACGCTTAACATCCGATGACGATCGATATTATGAGTTTATGTGTTTTGATGTACTGAAGATAGTTCAGAGTCCCAGATGTGATCACAGACATGACGAGGAGTCTCGAAATGGCTGAGACATAAATATTGATATATTGGATGACTATATTTAGACACCGTATGAGTTGGGGGGTCATCAGATAATTATCGGAGTGCCGGGGGGTTATCTGAACCCCGGGGGGACTAATGGGCCTTAGTGGAGAGAGAGGGCCAGCCAAGGTAGGGCCGCGCGCCCCTTCCCCTCTAGTCCGAATTGGCGCCCCCTTTCCTTCTCTTCTCCCCCTCTCCTTCCTCCCCCTTCCTCCTCCTAGTTGGACTAGGAAAGGGGGAGTCCTACTCCTACTAGGAGGAGGACTCCTCCCCTCCTTGGCGCGCCTCCAAGGGCCGGCCGGCCTCCCCCTTGCTCCTTTATATACGGGGGCAGGGGGCACTCTAGGACACACAAGTTGATCATTAATCCCTTAGCCGTGTGCGGTGCCCCGCTCCATCATAATCCACCTCGGTCATATCATCGTAGTGCTTAGGCGAAGCCCTGCACTGGTAGCTTCATCATCACCGTAATCACGCCTTCGTGCTGACGAAGCTCTCCGTCGACACTCAGCTGTATCGATAGTTCGTGGGACGTCACCGAGCGGAACATGTGTAGATCGCGGAGGTGCCGTACTTTCGGTACTAGGATCGGTCGGATCGTGAAGATGTACGACTACATCAACCGCGTTGTCATAACGCTTCCGCTTATGGTCTACGAGGGTACATGGAAAACACTCTTTCCCTCTCGTTGCTATGCATCACCATGATAGATCTTGCGTGTGCGTAGGATTTTTTTTGAAATTACTGTGTTCCCCAACAACGAGGCTGGTCTCTCTAGGTGCCCTCGCGAGGTTGGGCCTGCTAGCGTTCCTCACGAGGTTGATCGCGCCATTCCTGGCAGGGGCCATGCTCGTCCCAGCGTCCTCTAGTTCGGCCTCCTCCGCGATCGTAGCCCTGGTCGCTACGCTCGGGGCGACGACCGAGGTGCCCATCGCGGATGGCCCTGTGCTCCTGATAGTCGTTGGTGTTGCGGCTGTGCACGTTGTGGAAGACACTGAACGGGCGGCTGCTCTTGGATGACTCTGAGTGGTCGCAGCCGCACTTCATCTTTGGTTCAGCCGCAAGCACGGACACCCCCTTGCGCTTCATGTTCTTGGCCTTGGCCTTCTTGTCCTCTTGGTAGGTCCCTGGGAGCTCAAGGAGGGAGAGGCGTCGTTCCTCAGCTGTCGCGCACTTGGTTGCCATGTTGAACATCTCCAGAGCTGTGCACAGGTCCTCGTGTATGGTGAGCTCTTCCTTCATCTTGACATCGCAGACGCCATCAATGAATGCGGAGATGATGGCCTCGTCCGACACCTCGGTGATCTTGAGGCGAACGCTGTTGAAGCGCTAGATAAACTTCTACAGGGTCTCCCGTGGCAGGCAGGCGGTCGCGAGTGCCCTGGAAGTTGGCTACAAAACGCTCGCGCATCTTGCCCCAGGAGGAGATCGATCCCATGGGCAGGTTCAGCAACCAAGAACATGCCCATCCTTGAGGGCCATGGGAAACCAGTTCACCATAACCTTCTTGTCACCGTTGGCTGCCTCGTTGCTCAGCTCATAGAGCTGCAAGAACTCCATAGGGTCGGGGGTGGCGTCATAGCACGGAGGTAGGTCGGGCTTGAACTTCCCCGGCCAGATGATGCTGTGTAGCTCTGGAGTGAAGGCACATTAGCCCACGGTAGTCACGGGAGCTCGTCGTGGAGGTGGAGCCTGGTCTTGGCGCTCACGTGCCACCGCCGCAGGCGGCGCGCGATCGTGATGTGGTAGTGCTGGAAGCGCAGGAGCATCTTCTTGCGGCCGCTGGACCTCATGGCAGCTTCCTTCTTCATGCGCAGGCGCCCTGCGTAGTGGGTCGCACCGCGGGGCTGCCCGCCTTGGTCCAAGGGTGACGTCTTGACGGGAAGGTGGCGGAGGCGCTCCGTGGGCTACATTGCCTGCGGCAGGCGGCAGGCGAGGCAGCGAAAGAGATGGTGCAGGAGAGCCCCCAGCGGCGCTGACGAGCTCGGTGATGCGGTCCAGCCAGTCTTCGTAGAAGTCGTCGACAGGGCGGTAGCGCAAGAGCTCACGCACCATGAGCAGCGCAGCCTATGTGTCCACCGGCCCGCGACGGGCATGAGATGAGGAACCAGTCGCAGTCAGCGACGGGGTGGCCATGTGCCCATCACAGAGCACAGAGGGGTGCATCGACGAAGCTTGCTGTTCGTGCCCCGCTAGGCCGGTGGCGACGTTGGTGACATACGATGGAGAATGACGTGGAGGCCCGCAGGCGGGCGCCGTCTGGGCAACGCAAGCGGCGAGGGTGGCCCGACACTCTGCACGGGCTCGACGGGCGTCAACCATGGAAGCGGTGGAGCAATGACGAATCAATCGGCGAAAGAGAGGCTCTGACGCACACCTACCTGGCGCGCCAAATTTCGGATTCGGGGTTCCGCAGACCCTTGAGAGGTTCGAACACTGGGGTGCGTGCGAAGAACTCGTTCTTCCCAGTATGCCCACGCACCGATTCCATAGCCTAGCTTGACGAACCAAATGGACAAGAGACACTGCAGTTTACCCAGGTTCGGGCCACCTTGCGGTATAAAACCCTACTCCTGCTTTGTGGTGGATTGGCCTCAAGGGGCTATGGATGAGCTTGTACAGTGGACGAACAACCTCGGGAGGTGAGGTGTTCTTGAGCTCGATGAGCTGGTGAGGTGGTCATGGTGGAATGGATCCGATCCCTTCTATGGCGGTGGCTAGGTCCTATTTATAGTGGCCTTGGTCCTCTTCCCAAATGTAGGCGGGAAGGGATCCCACAACGACCAAATTCAAAGGGAGACAACTAGTGCAAGTTATCCTGACAAAAGTAGTCTTCGCGTGCAAAAGCTCATGGCCGTGATGCCGCGGTGGGCTCTGCGATGACCTCCGTCCTGTCGCCCTGGCGGTCTTGGTCTTGTTGCACCGAAACGGAAACCTTTGCTTGATTCCTCGGGACTCCGCGCCTGCACCTGCCTCCTTAGCACCAAAGAGGAAACTGGTACACTGCGCCCGCTGGGGCCCGCCTGGCCTTGGTCGTCATGGCTCACATCATATGAACCTCGCGAGGTGTACCTTGCATTGATATCTCCGCTCCTCGGGAGCTAGCCTGGTGAGGCTGCCCCCAGGGAGGTCTTGGTATTGTCCTCGTGAGGGTCTTGGGTTGTTGTTGTTGAAGCTGGGCTGTAGCAGGATGTCGATGGAGCCACGTCATGGGCCGCATGCAGGCAAGTCTGGGTACCCTCGTTCCCAGAACACCGACATAGGCGTCTGGAGATGGAGCCCGGGGTACTACTCCGTTGTGATGGAGGGTTTCGTCGTTGGAGCAGCTCCAGTGACGTGAAAGCCACCCATCATCTCCAATTAGAATAGTGTGTCCATGCACAGATGTAATGTGGCCAAACGATGTCTGCCATCGGTATCTCAAATTCAAATCAGTGCGACCTTGTTCAATGTGTATATAGTATAGCATGCTCGTTTCCAAACCACACCGCACATATCTCAGTTATATTCATGCATGCATGGGTTTCAAACATCATGATCTCTTATTCAAATATTTGAATTCAACTTTATATTGATTATGACCTCACCTAGTCTTTTACACCCACATACTCATCTTCTCTTCATAATTGTACCACTAACTTTCTCTCGTGCATGCATGCACACACACTACCACTCGGTATTATCCCTCGCACACATGCAATCTTTTTCTTCAGGTTGGTCTCCCATGCATGCACACACACACACCTACCCCTCTTCATCATTTATGACATTCTTTATCTCTCACGTGCATGCGCAATGATCGATGTTCCTCTATGTGTGTGTATATATAGCTAGGTCTTTCCTAGTTTTCCACACAAACCGATCGATCTATATATCTAGTCATGTCTCACCCTCTTTCCCACACACACATCGATCAATCTATACCTCTCTATATAGGATTACATAGCTAATACACCCACATTAACTATATATATCCAACGTCCCCCTCTCATCATCCATGCCTTCCACTTCATCTCTCAGACGCGCGCAAAGTGGTGAAGACAGGGGCAGCAAGGGCCCTACCTCCCTAACATCACTATATATTGAGGCTAATATGAATGTGGTCAGTAGATCAATTGCTGGTAAAATGGTTTAAGTTGATGATTGGCCCTCCTCGTAAAGGATTAGCAATTCTTGGCCCCCTAGCTCATTTATTTTTCATGGCTCTGCCACTGCGCGCAACCGCGTATGTTCTCGCCCCCTCTCTTTAAATATCGATCTCACACTTGTGCACTCCTTCATAGTCTCCCTCCACTTGGACCCTCGCACCATCTTCCCGCCCCCACTAGATTCTGCCACATGTACAATCTAGAAGACTCCATGGTTGAACTTAAGCATAATGCACAAACCTCAAAACACAAGTGCTTCTCCTTTGTTCTAGAATCTTCCGTATCGTAACTGCCCAAACTTTTTTTCTAACTGAATTGCCATTATTTGTTTTTACTTTATGCTTTACAACACACAATTCCATGAATCATAAAATAGATTAACTTTTTATAAAAACTAATTGATTTTGAATGAGATGAACTATAAGAATTAAACGAACATCTACATCATGCATATATGACTCAAAGCTTACATGCTATAGTGTGGTATTTATTCATAATTTGGTTGCCAAATCTGATGCATGCAATGCACGTGTACCTTACTAGTACTTCCTGTATGTGCAAAACATGTAAATTAGAATTCCAATGGCACGCTACACAGTGTCTTGCCTCTTTTTAGTTCATGAAGCCACGTGGCACATGTGGAGGCGTTGTCGCAACCTCCTTGTGTGGATTGATCACAGTGATGTGCTGCTGGTTCCAGAAGAATGTACTCGTCCTGTCTGATGCACACTGGCAGTACATGCACGAAGCGAAGATGTGCACACACACTCATTCCTCTGTACGCACACGCGGGTACACGGTGGGACGCATTTTTGTATGAAGATCGACCCCATGTGATAATTTGACATGTGTAAAGTCCTTCACTTCGTTGATGGTCAATTAACAACACATGCAAATTGAGTGCATGTGAGGGAGGAAGTAGTTGAGAAAGACATTACTACTCCACTGCGTGCATGCGAGTAGTTAAATTATGGGTGGCTACTTCCATTGGTCTCCTTCGTATTTTGTGCCAATTTTTGACCATATTTTTATGTAACATAATATTTATGCATGTCATAAAAATTGGCACAAAAAAGGGGCCAATAAACCAGGACGCAGGCAACATGATCAATTTTTGCCTGGGCTACTGTTGGTGGCCTTTGTATTTAAATATGGACGGAGTGGAGTAGTACTATCTTTATCTTAGCCTCATAGTGCTCTCCCAGAGCCTAGGCTCGCCTCCCCGCCTCACCCACCGGATCACGCCATGGAGGATCCCTTAGATCCCAGGATCTCGCGGGCTGCCCTCTCGCTGCAGCCTGCAGCACTGCTGCCTTTGAGCGAAACCCACATGTGTTTTAGAGGGGATCCATTGCTCTGGAATCACAGATCGGTGGTACCGGAGGACATGCCAGGGCTGCGTTTCAGGTGGTGGGCAGCAAGGGCAAATCGGATCAAGGAAGCGTCGCATCAATTGGAGACAAGTTCGAAGGAGCTGCGCCAGGCGCAGCACAAGGCAGAGGCGCAAGTCGATCTCAGGGGAGAGATGCTGAGGGATGTTAGCATCTGGCAGCGTCGTGTTGATTTCGAGCTAGGGATAATGGCAGCGATCATATTCATGGAGTCAACTGTGGAGGAAAGAACGCGCATGCCTGCGGAATGGCATGAGCAGCCGCTGCAACTGTTCAAATGGGTGGTAGGAGAAGCCAAATCATGGGACCAGCTGAGGCGGCACCGCTGGGCATGCATCGTTGGTTAGGTGAGCTACCCTCCTTCCCCGCCAGCAAGGCAGTGACCTACTCGGTTGCTGCTGCAGTGAACTTGCGGCGCCATGGCGGTTTGCAACCGTGACAATCACTCCATCTATATGTATTGTATTCCTGTGAAAATACTTGGTCATTTGGAAAAAGATGGCAATTGATTTATCACTAGTTTCTGAAGGCTTGGTCGTGACAATCACCCGAAGCCACAACCAGAAGTCTTCATCGCGTAATACTTACAGTCGGTCGCACCAATAGACGGTCGGTCGGACTCGTGACACGCATCAGCTTGGTCTGACATGTACGACCAGTTACATCACTGACTTGTGCGACTGCATTTGAGCAGTAGTACTTGAAATTTGTGTTCCAGGAAACTCATTGGGAGCCGTTTCAGGCCTCGAAACCAAAACCATCAATTAATCTTTAGCTTGTTCCTATCACATTCCAAAGTGTATAGTATAATTAAGTGCAAACTTGCTCACACCTAGTACGTATCAAACCTGAACGTGTTCCCACTATGCAGGTTTTAGTACTAGTGCTAGTACTAGGTTATGAAAAGGGGAACTAGTACCTAGCCGAAAATCACTCTACCTCTTCCTCCTCATAGTCTTTCTTGTTCGTCTGTCCTTGCCATGGACGGTGTGCAGAGCTCTAGGTCGAGAACTACTCGTAACAACGGAGCGACAACCAAGGCCATGAAAAAAAGAGGACTCCCACCTGGAAAAGACCTCGAAAGATCTCTCACGGGCAAGCGAGGGCTCCCAGGAGCACCCTAGCCGCGGAGGCGAGGGCTCCCTGGAGCACCCTAGCCGCGGAGGCAAACATGCTGAGCTGTTGGTGCTGGAGTCGTTATCCCTCTACGACATGCCCGATCAGCTCAATAAGCAGGAGGAGTTCATCAACGGCTTGGTGGAGCTGCTGAAGGAGAGCCTTGACGACATGCTCGCTGAGCTCAATGGGCAGGGGGAGTTGACTGCCGGCTTGGTGATGCTGCTGAAGAAGAGCATTGCCTCGGATAAGAAGGTGACCGGTGAAATCCTGCAACTTCAGGAGCACATGGTGAAGCTCCGCCACGAGATCGACCTGGTGAAGGAGGAGAATGCTAGCTGGAAGAAGCTGCATGAGAAGAGTAGATCCTCGATGAAGATGCTGCAGGCCCTTGTCATGGAACAGAAGGAGGAGTTGGAGAAGCTCCGCATCAAGCACCCGGCTGCTGTCAAGGTACGTAATGCGTCTGTGGAACAGATGATGAAGGCTCGCGTCGAGAAATCCCACATCATGGATAAAATGAAGAAGATGGTGGAGGAGATGCGCGAGGAGATGGAGGTCGTGGAGGCGATGAAGAAGCAGTTACGACTCCACGGCTAGCAACCCTTCATGTAGTAGAGAGCAGCGCCCCAGACTTGTGTGTGCGTCTTCCTTCTTTTTTGGGGTGGTTAATCTTCCTTCTTCTTTTGCTCCTGTGTTTCTTCTTTTGCTTCGGGTGTTTCGCCGCACGTGTCATGTTGTCTACGAGGCATGAATAGAACAATGCTAACAATGAGCGGCGTCGTGGGATCGATGACTAGCAAATTAGATCATTTTTTATCGCCATGTCACACTGGGCTCCGTGTTTCGTGCCCCTCCGTCGTACTAGTACTCCAGTGGAAAACTTGAGTATACCGTACTGTTCTTTGCTCCTCCTCAGGTCGTCGGCAACATTTATATGAGCAGTCAAATCACAAGGCCCCGCCTTCCAGTAGTAATGAGCCGTCAAATCACAAAGGCCCTCGCCTCTCGTGAAACCGACCAAGCGAGACAGCCCCATCCTCTAGCCTTTTAAATGCATACTTTTGTACAATAGTAGTATCGATGGATTGCGCCATGGAGCAAAACTAACAAGATGAAATTAAACAAAAAGGTGGTACATATAGAGAGCGCTCGTCACCAAATTATGCATATAGTACTATTAAAAAAGCTAGTACGTGCTTAGATGGGGTGCTAAATTCTATTAAAGAAATTAGCATACCTATTTAATTCTTGGGTTTTTATTAGTTATGCCACTAGTTGTGTCTCACTACTCAGTTTTTCCATTAGAAGTTACAACTACTCAAAAATGCCATCGATCCGTGAGATGCTTGCTCAAAAATGCAATTAGATATCTAAAAAATGCCATCGTTCTGTTAGATGTTTGCTCAAAAATGCCATTAGACATTGTTATTTTCACGTCAAACCCGTTGACCATGTGGTATGACAAAAATAAGCCTAGACCCACATGTCAATTATCTCTATCTCACAATGATAAGTGTGGCCCCGCTTGTCAGGAGTAACCAAGTGAATAATTTTACAAGAAAATAAGAACGCTGTTGGGATCAAGTAGGCCCCACACTTTATTGTACTGCAGTGAGATAGAGGGAGAGCTGGCATGTTGGTCCATCGATATTTATGTCATTATAACATGGCAAAAGAGATTTGAGTCACAATAATGGTGTCCAGCACAACACACCCCTCAAATAAAACTAAGCACCCCGAAATTCTTTGACAACTAAACTGCTGCTATAGGATGTTGGCCATATATATTGTACGTATATAATGTGAAGAAATGAGTGGTAGTACTACCAACTACAAGATGAACTATAAGAAATACTAGTATGTACGCACTAAAGAGTTAAAGTAACAAGGAGGACATAACATAGTTCTGCTGGGGGCTCAACACAACACACCCCTCAAATAAAACTAAGCACCCTGAAATTAAACTAAGCAACTAATCCGGTAGACACTGCATTACAACCACCATGAGCAACGACACTGCCACCTTACTCGGACTCCTCGTCCACGTGCTCGACTTCATCCTTGTCCCTCTTCCTCTTGGCCAATACTTCTTTGCTAGAACCGCACACTTGGCTCTCGCTCTTCATCCAACCCTTGTAGATATTGAAACAAAGGTAGGCATCCATTTTAGCGTAATTGATGTGGTCTCTATCTAGTACATTCCACTGCCATGCAAGATGAAACTTGGGAGGAGGTTTCGTCAGTTTACCGTACGAAGGATCAACTATAGCTGCTGCCAGGGTCAGCATTGAAGGCCGACGAGAGGGCACCAGCACATTCCTCTGGAGGTCGAAGGGCTGGCCTATGACAAGGCCTATCCGACCCAGGACTTCTTTGTCGTTCGTAAAGTCTACAGAAATGAATTTGACTTTGCCGCCCCCGAGGAAGTTCTTAAAATCCTCGCACTCAACGTCGGCATGGCATATGTGGTAGACCAAGCACAAGTTATGCACGCAAACCTGGATCACAGCGGGCTTCTTCTTCTCTTCCTCCTTTAGATTCTTCTCTTTTCCTAGGACTGTGGTGTACTCAACATCTAGCCCAGCGACCCACTCATCATCCTTTGACTTTCTGAACATGCGTCTGAAGCGAGCAAGGCATCCTTTCACCGTCGCGGAAGAACAAGTGTAGATGACGTCGAACTCATCGCCGGTGATGGTTCTAACCTTTTACTCACCACCGATCATGGAGTTTTGGGACGCCATGGATTTGGGAGTAGGGTTAGGATTAGTGTAACTGCTGTAATGTGAAAGGATAGAACGACTAGGAGCGAACTGCCGTAATGTTAAAGGACGACTGAGGACGAGTAGGAGCGAACTGCGAGCGGTTTTCCGATTGTAAAAATGCTGAGTGTGGCATGCGAACGACATGGTAGTGGCTTGCTCGGTGGATAAATGGATTCATGCAAAGTACTATGGGGCCCAATTATATGTCATGTCTACTAGACACCCAATTAAATGGCTTCATGCATCTGCGTGTTCGCACGTCAAGCGTCGGGAAAATTACAGGTGATATGAAGCTTTCCATGCTCCCATGATACAGGCTTCCGAGAGCCCTTGGATCTGAGATCGAACAGTTGCATGGCGTGATTCTAGACTTATGGGTGAATATCCTATCCTGGAGGGTTATTCTGCAAATTTTCATCAACTTAGCATGCGACCATTCGATCTCAGATCCAAGGGTTGTTAGCAGCCCGTATCATGGTCGCGCCTACCACGACCGTCGCCTCGCTTGCCCGGCTGCGCCCTTGGAGATTTCAGACGGCTATAAATGAGCATTTTTGCCTACTCCGCATGCATGAAACTACTTCCTCCATCCATGTGCGTTAGGATATCTGATGTTGGCATGTCATACATAGTCATCACTTAGTCACTCATACAACAAGGTTAGATGTAAGGTTGGCTATAAGAGTAATTTTTTTACTTCTCTCTAACTCTTTCTTCGTACTCCCTCCATTTTAGTTTACAAGTCCCGCGCGTATACCTAGGTTGTAAATTTTATCACCGTAATATAAACTATATAAAACAAAAATTATACTGTTTGAAAATAGAACATCTGAAGTTTATAATGTATGTTTTTTGTAATATATGACTTCTACTACCTCCTTTCTGGTTTATAGGGATCAGCTAAAAAATCTCACCAACCAAGGCAGATGGTGAGTGGTGAAACAAGTTTTGTAGCTTGCAAAACCACTCAATTAATGCGCTAGTTTTCTTCAAAAAATTGTGTTTACCAATGCATTAATTGCAATGCATGGATGCATAAAGTACATGCATTGGTAAATTTTCTCTTAATATTTGCATGCAATGATTTATTGCACCTTGAAATCTGAACATGTGATGGGGAACAACCAAATTGAGACTTATAAAATGGGAAAACTAAAATTTTGAGATAACCCCTATAAATCGGACAGGTGGGACTATTAGGTTGGTCAAATTAACAACCTAGGGGTCCGCGCACGCCTTGTAAACTAAGAGAGAGGGAGTAGTATTTATTGCATTTGCCAAAAGGAGTAAGGAGTACAGTACTTGGCACCTGTATACCATGGAGGTGGTTAGGAATCAGGAGACTCACGCCGGTCGTAGCACTGCAGTTAAAATGATAATGGCAAGTCAAATCACAAGGCCTCAAATGTCCAATAGCAACTAGCCGTCAAATCACACAGCCCTACGTTTGCAGCAGCCTACTCCCTCATCTTCTCATCTCTCTGTCGAACTGACTAGGCGGAACTGCCCCGCCTATCGCATGGGAAAAGCCCCGCCCTTGACTTCTAAATATAATTTTGTACCCATGGATTGTGCCATGGGAAATGCCCCAAGAAAACGGCAGTACACATGTATACATCATGCCCATCGCGTTCGCGTCGCACCCCAGATGGCTGGTCGGTCTGGCACGCCACTCTCCGAATGGAATGCGCGTCATATTGCGTTTGCACAGACATGTGGGACCACAATTGAGGACCGACCATAGGCACACTCCCCAGCCCCGCAAGTCAGCTGAGTTAATAAAAGGGAGAGACGAGCGATAGTACTGGAGCAGTGTTGTACAGACGTCGATGCCTGGACGATCCCTGCATGACACGGAAGATCGGTTCATCCATGCATGTGACCAGACTCCAGCAGATGGCTAGATTGGCTATCATCTACATATCGTGCAGGCTGTGTTGTACAGGGCTGTAGTTCTGATGAGAAATCTAAAAAAAATTTCTTATCATCTCGCAATATTAGGTGTCATGTGCTCCGGATCACTGTGAGAGTTAAACAGCGACAGCTGAGTTCCTCCAAGGCGCTGGTCATTGGGGGCACATGCACGAAGACTACTCGGCTGCCATCTAGGTCAAGCCGGCTATGTTAATTATGACATCTATCGATGGACCCCTTTTCTATGAGTTTATATTTAATTTGACCTTTGATCCTCGTCTAGTTTGTCCGTCGGGATTCATGTTGTCTCCTTGGGGCAGTGAGGTTATGGTTTCTTGTCATGTGGCATTTTTTCATGTTATATGTTAATCCGATACTTTAGATCAAAATGATGACAACTGCGCCTCCGGGGAACGTGCATGAAGACTTCTCGACAGTCATTGATGAGGTGAAGCCATCTCCGGTAGATAAATTAAAACTACTCGACTATATAGTCAGGAGCCTCCACGCTTGCTTGCTAGTGTTGCTCTCTTCACACTGTCTCGTCCTCTCTAGATCTAAACACGACAGCGGTGGCCACACTCTCTCTGCTCACTGCTGGTTACAGATCCAGCCAGATCCTCTCCGGTGGGGAAGGTGAGAAGGTGCAATGTTCACGTGGTCGTCCTCGGCGATGGCTCTTACCCACTACCGGCGTGTCCCGATCAGCGTGCCTTGCCATTCTCTCCCATGCAGTGCCGGCTAGGGAGGGCCTCCGACCCCTTCTTCCTCGCTGCCGTAGTGTGGGCAGATCCAGCCTCCCACCACCCACCTAGCGACATCCCGACGACCCTCAGGTATAACTTCCTTTGAAACCGGCCTTGCTCTACTTCCCCAGCTCCTAACATCGCTGCATTTGTATCCTTTACTATTTCTCAGCCCCCCTCATAGATAGGATGGATCGGCTGTTCGAAATCCACCTAAATTTTTACTGTTAAGAGGTAAAACTAGTTCATGCAGTCGAATCTAGTACTACTTGGTTCAAACAGGGAAGAAAGGGGGTGGGGTGGGGGAAGATTTGTTACCTGAATCTAGGACTTGGCCGAAAGAGGAAATAATGGGGACGAAAAGTAGTAGAGACTGGATATCCAACTGGTCTCTTGGTCTAATAGGGAAATAAAGGGAAATGCAGTACAAACTCAATATAAACTGATCTATTGGTTGAAAAAGGAAAGAAAGTGGGGACTAGGGGACAAGTCAACAGAGTATGTCCAGCACTAGATTTGCTAGCCTCAGACAATATAAGGTGGTTATACCAAACAAAAATGGGACCAACCCAGATATCTTGTTCTGATGTTCGTTGCTCCGAGCCCCTCTTATGTAATGCCACTGGTAAAATGTAGCAGTCGCACTGTTAAAAGTAAGGACACGTTAAACCAATGTTGTTTTCAATGTAATGCCTCTAGTAATATGAATGAATGGCACCGTTTTTCATGTCCTGCTATATTTCCCATTAAGATGAGTTGTTTATTTTGTTAGAAATGCAACTGTCCTGGTCTGCCTACTCTCCTGTGCCCAAATACCAACTCTTTAGCAGCTGTTAATGTAATGTTGCTGGTAAAATGAAGCAATGGCACCATTAAAGTAATGTCGCATTTAACGGTTTTCATAGTTAATCCTAATGCCCACACTGATATCTAGCAATGCCGTTGTTTTAGAAATTGCTATTGTCCTTGTAGGATTGCCATTCAGATAAGGAACATGCTTCTTTTCATTTGATGTATGTTTCATCACTTGTTAGTCACCCTCCTTTCCACCTTTTTGTGCAAACATAGATGTACATTTCACGCTTGATCTTAGTTGAACTGCACAAATGATATACAAATTATAGTTGAACATTCCATGAGCTTCACGACCAACCTTGATGTTGCTCAATTTTATTGCAACTAATGAAGGAGAAGCTGCTAGCTCATGAGACATTGCTTCATTTTAGGTGAACTGCACAAAAAGGTCCCATGAATTGAATCATCCATGTTGGTGACTGGTGTCATCCCTTCTACGATGGCGTTGACTGCAGATATGGTTCACACATGAGGTATGTTCATTTTTGGTCCGGCCATTTGCCAAAGATCCTGCATGTTGAGTCTGCTCTTGTGCTACTGTTTTGGCACTTCCATGATAAAGCAATAATGTTATTATTTTGCACCTTAATCTAGTGGCACTATTAATCTGAGGCAATGTTTTGGCACCGCTAGTGCCACTGATTTTTTTATATATCGAAAGAGGGGGTTTCCTCCGATTTCATTAAAGAAACCCAACCATAGAGAACCATTATCTGACAGCATCTCAGTGTAAACGGGCAGTTATGCAAGTACTGCTAGAACGGACTGAGTACTAGCAGGAGACAAGTTCACCACATAAGCTAGGCAGGTAGGGGGACACAGCACCAGCTCGACCAAGTTTGGATTACAACCCAAATGCTACCACAGAAACATCAGGGGGGAAGATAGGGATTGGAAGAGCCAGCTTCAGCATCCCTGTCTAAGCACCCCCGGCCTCCATCATTGCGATGCACGGTACACCTCGCTTGCCACCTACTCGACCCTAGTGCCACTGATAAAATGAAGAAATAATACAGTTAAAATAGAGCGAGTATCCTCTCTATCTTTTTGTTTCCAATGTAGATAAAGAAAGTGCTTCTCTTTGTTAGTATATGTTTCATCAACTAGTCCCATTGTTAATGTTTAAGTGTTTCTGCAAACCGGGGTGCTTAATTTTAGTCGATCTGCACAAAAATAGAGATTGGAATGTCTCAAGGCCCCTCCTTGTAATACCGCTGTACACTGATGTTCATCACTGGCAAAAGGTGTATCGGGGAGAATTGGGTTGATTTCTAGTATGAGGCCTACCGTAAGAGGCGCCGCAGGGCCCATCTCGCCCTCGCAGCATGGCATACTATGATACTATCGCAATATTTTCTTCTATTTATTAGTGTATGTTTCATCAACTAGTGCCACTATAATGTAATCACACTTTTTCATTATCTATGTAAACAGGGTTATTCGGCTGCATTTTGGTGGAACTGCACAAATGTACTGATGGAATCGGCATATATGCAGAGTGCGAGGTGTGCCAAGTAAAAATTACTGACACCAACCATGCTCCATCTAAGCATTGGCATCCACCACCACCAGTGGGATGTGTGGCGCTCTCTATGGACGGATCTTTCTCGGCAGCAAATCCTCTAACCAAATACTAGTAGCTTATATTGGCACTTTTCTAGGGAGTACTCTTTTCTGAAAGAAGCACCAATCTATCTTTCTTTATTTGTACACAATGTCACAACTTTGTTTTTGGTCCAGAGCTATTTTAGGGTGATTAGCGTAGTACTCAGAGACTAATTGTAAGCATGATTTTCATTAGTCGTCACACTGATTGTAAGCATGAGCGGATGGAAGATTAGGTTAGTGCGAAGCTTACCTTAAACCCTACCACCGCCGTTGAAACGAGGCAAGCGTCGAGGGAACCATGAAGAATGGCGGGGAAGCGACATTGTACCATCCGGCCTCCTCTTGCGGTGGGAGAATGAATACTCCCGTGGCTCTGGCTGGCTCTGCACCCTCATGAATGGCACACCATACTCGATCAATTCGTTATCCTCTGGATGCTCGACCTTCCACCTGTATGCCCACCACCTCCGCCTAACTTTCACCTCGAGGGGGTGGTTTTGCAATGGAGAAGAGGGAGAGGCGAGACAGTGGTTTTGCAATGGAGAAAATAGAGAGGAGAGGGGGTGGTTTTGCAATGGAGAAGAGGGAGAGGCGAGACAGTGGTTTTGGAATGGAGATGATGGGGAGGAGAGGAGGTGGTTTTGCAATGGAGAAGAGGGAGAGGAGCGTGCATCAGCAATTTAGGATTGGACGAGAGGGCCGGCGCACTGTGACTGGATCAAAATCAAAATCAATTTACCCTTCAATTAAGAAAGCGACCCCACATTAACTAGTCTCGCTTTTATTCTAGGTCATAATTTACCATGATTTTCACAAATAAAATATATGTTATACGTTGCAAAAATAATATAATTTGAAACTACATTCAGATACAAACTAAACGATACAATTTTTGGTGACATGCATTCACATTTTGCTTGTCAAATACAGTACATGGTCAAACTTTGACCCAAAATATGCAAAACAGAAAAAATACTTCCAAGACCAGCGCCGCTCCTCTCCTCTTAAACCACCGCTGCTCCTCTCCTGTTCCAATCTAAATCCAGAGCCGTTCCTCTCCTCTTCCATTTCAAAACCACCGCCCTCCTCTCCTGTTCCAATCCAAAACTAGCGCCGCTCCTCTCCCGTTCTAATCCAAAACCAGCACCGCTCCTCTCCTCTTCCATTCAAAAACCATCGCCGGCGAGTGAAGGTGGTGTGGAGAAGTAGATCGATGGAGGAGTAGAACCGATACGTGAGGATCGCAGACGGCGACCCTGTGAAGGTAGCTAGGATGTTGGAGATACAGTCTTGGTTTGACAACAAGGACCAACTAGCGGTGACGGCTACATCCATGGCCAAATATCTGCAATAGAGCGAAAAGGCGGTGATACTCCCGAAGGGAGTCGCCCGGGAGTACATAGAGCTGCTCCTCTAGGCCATGGAGCAAACAGATTCACAGAATCCGATCGTGAGGCAGCAGTGGTGGGAGTATCGATCCACGATGGAGCATCCACCAGAGATTTAAGTATTGAGCATCTATAGGGTGTCGTTTGTGAGGGTGATGTGCCAGAGCAAGCCGGTGGAGTCTTCGTCAACCGAATCCAACTGCAAGAGGAGAAAAGCAGTTGGCTCGACGACGCTTCCCCGCCATCCTCTCCCATGCCGTTCACATCGTCTCACGGGGCGGCTGTCTGCCGCCGAGGAATAGGAGGGGATAGCTCCCAACCCAATAGTCGAGTAGGTTTTGAATTGTCAGGAGGAGCCTAGGGTTGTCAGCATTTGCATGTTGTGAATTGTGTTTTGTGTTGTGTATTTTGAGATTACTTTCAGATATGAATGCATTTTGAATTTTAGATTTGCAGTATTGAGCATATGAAGTGTTTTATGAATTCTAGAGATCTATTTTTAGCACTTAAAAAAGTAGTTTCGTATAGAAATGCAGACAATGTGATTCTCAAAGAAGAAACTGCAAGTTTCAGTTTTAGATAAGAAACAACAAGTTTCAGAGGCAGAGCATTTATATTAACACGCCCTTTTCAAATAGGGATAACATCATCACTACAAAAAAATACACTTCCATGATGATACGTGTTTGTCACAGTAGGTTGCATTTTTTGTCATGCATGTACATCCATGACGATTTTATGATAGAATCAAAATAGTCATACATGTGTTGTCGTAGAAGTGTTCCATGACATTACCAAAATTATCATCATGGAAGTGTGCACTTCCATGACGATAAATCACGTGTCACAGAAGTGCTTTCGTCAAGGGTGACCGACACATGGCATCCACCGTAACGGAACAACGTTAAGCTATCGGGTCGGGTCTTGGATCCGATAACCCGTTAACAGCCCCGACCAATGGGGATTTTCCACGTGTAAAATCATCATTGGCTGGAGGAAACACGTGTCGGCTCATCGTAGGGACAGATGTCATCCACTCATTGGACAAAAGGCGCCTATGATACGTCGACATGTGGCATGGCCCAACAGAGGCCCATTCCTGTGAAAAGCCTGGCCCGTTTGACTTGGTCAAAAGGTGGCGGGCTGGCCCATGGAAAGCCTGTTAACGGCCTATTTGCATATAGCCCATTTACAGCCCGCTAACCCAAGGCCCGTTACGCCCTATCCGAATTAGGCCCAGTAGCGTCATCTGGGCCATCCAATATGATTCCAGCCCATTTTCACTTCTGGCCCATGTATGGCCCATGACGTCTTTCGGCCCATATGAGGCCCTATGTAACTCTTGGCCTATTAACGTCCCGTGGTGAAACTGGCCCGTAATGAACAGTGTATCACTTTACACCCATTAACGGCCCATGGTGAAACTGGCCCATAATGAATAGTGTATCACTTTATACCCATTAACGGCCCGTTATTCCGTTGGGCCGTTTCCAGCCCATGTTATCTTTCAGCCTTCTCAGAGCCCATTTATTTTGGGCTCATTTCCAGCATTCGTTTACTTACAGCCCGTTACTGTCATTTTCTGCTTGTGGGCCAAATTCAGCCCGTGGTTACAGTCGGCCCATTTGTGGTCCGTTAATACGTTGGGCCGTTTTCATAGCGTCATCAAATATGCTCTATTAACGATGGCCCGTTATGGTCGGCCCATGAACGGACGATTCCAACTCTAGCCCGTTTACAGCCATAATGCGGCCTGTTATTGGCCCATGTTTGGCCAATCGATCATACGGCCCGTATAAGGCCCATTGATGATATGGCCCATAGAAGGCCCATTGTTTCTACGGCCCGTAGAAGGCCCATTGTTTCTATGGCCCGTAGAAGGCCTACTGTTTCTACGGCACATAGAAGGCCCACTGTTTCTACGGCCCATAGGAGGCCCAGTGTCACTACAGTAAATATTAGCCCATGGTTATTGTGGCCTAGTTTTAAAAAATAGGTTATTGCAGCCACTAGCAAACCGCGGAAAAAGAACTGCACTGACTACAAGCAAACAAATAAACAAGACAACATGGAAATAAATAAGCAAGCAACTTATGCTAGGCTATCACGGCTATTACACATATTACATCCACTGGGCATCAAAGTTTGCCACCAGTGCAAATATAGGGAACAAAGCAGCATATAAATGCTGCAGCAAAACAAGTCCAGAACTGAAACCACTTTAGAAGAGTTCAAGAAACAATATCCTGGGTACCCATAATGCTGGCAAGATGCTTAGCAAGCTTATTAACTTTCTCTTGTTTGGCGCTTAAATCCTCCAGCGCTTGCTGTTGCACAAGAAAGTACACATCTGAATTCTGCTGGGACTTCCTTAGTCCTTCGGCTTCTTACCGCAGCACAACTGATTGATGCCTTTCAGCTTGTAGCTGAGACTGAAGAAGCCAAAGTGATTCAGGCAGCGAGTTCGAAGAGCTTGTGCCAGCGGTACTAGCCAGTAACTCGAACACTACATCAACGCAGGACTGTGGGGTTTTCTCACTGTCTACAAGATCGTTTTTATCACCTTTCTTGGAGACCAACAGGGTTGTCTCACTATCTTGAACCTTATCTGCATTACTTTCTCTACCATTGCATAGTGGGGTGCTCTTCTCCAATATTCTGTTTGCATACTACAAGAGAAACAAGTAGACACATCACAGGTTTAGCTTGTAGTATACGAAACTCATTTTGGTTAGGGATGGCAATGGGTAGGGTATGGGCGGGTACAACCTCCTTCTACCCAAACCCATACCCATAGAAACTTTTTATACCCACCCACTTCAATACCCATGGGTATAAACTGACACCCATGCCCATACCCATCGGGTATCCTATACCCAATGGGTATACATTGGGTACAATATATAGCATTCAAATTCTTAAGAGGTAGAGAAATGAGTTTAAAATTCAAGTGACCATGGTAGAGTAGTATAGCACGTATGTGGCCTCCTCCAGTGGGTGGCCTCTTGGAAGCATCAGGGGAGTATGAGCAGCGGTTGGTGGAAGGCCGACGTAGTGGAAGGCGGTGGTGGGAATTGGGGATCACTGGATCGAGTGTTCGACAAGAGTCTGGTAGCGAAGAGTCAATATTTCATCTTTTTGAGGAGTCACATAGTACGTATGAGGAGTGGCGAGCAGGTGATTATGAGCCTATGAGCTATGACTTATTTAAGGAATATGAGATTTAGGGTTGGACCATATGAGTTGGATGCTAACCCCACATGTTATAGGAGTTATTTTCATTTATTAATTTTTCTAGGTATCCATTGGGTTACCCATGGGCATAATTTCTTACCCATGCCCTACCCATATATTTTGCGGGTATGGGTACCCATTACCCGTGGGTAGAAAATCTCTTCAAGTCTTGCCCATACCCATTGTTTTCGGGTAGGGTACCCACGGGTACCCATACCCATGGGCAAAATTGCCATCACTAATTTTGGTAAACCGGTTCAGTAGTAAGGTGGACAGGATAAAAGCATGAAACAAACATATATCTATGTACTATGTTCAGTGTATTGTCCATATCATTCTAGTTTATGTTCCCTAATCAAGATAGAGAGATAGTTCAACTCATATATTTTTAAGACACAGCAGCATAGACAGAATATAAGTGTGAGAAACTACACAGCATTGGCAGCACTTGTAATGTGCATCACATGAGAACATAACTGTTTATACAACTTAAACTGAAATCAACATAGAGCAAGAAGTTAGAACAGCAATCTAGTTAAAGAAATAGGTTTAAAACATACCTGTTGTGCCATTGGAGTTTCAATTGGATCCATCAAATTCGAAAGTAGATGGTATGAGTAAATACAGTGATGCAACAGCAAAGGAGTATGGACCATAGCTACGGAATCTGACCTGAGAACAGTTGCTCTTCTGCTTTAAACGTGGAGTTTGGGTTAGCTGTGGTGGTCTTCGTGCTTTGGGCACTGCAGTAGCTTTACAAACTGCTCGTGTGGGGGTACTCTGTGGTGGACATGGTGCTTTGTCAACTATAAGTGGGTTACTATCCGCTGGGGTTGCGGTTAGATGGGTTGTAGCTGGTTCTCTGCCCAACAGTGTAAGTGTGCAATCTGGAAGAGTCTCGATTATGTGTGGTGGGGCTAGTTTGTGGGCCAGTACAACCATGGTTCTATCTGCATTGATGGGTAGCACTGTCTTTTGTGAAGAATGGGTTTTTGCTCCCTTAGATACTGCCATCACCCCCTCCAATTCAAATGGCTGATAAACAAGAAATGAAATTGAACGTACAGACATTGTATGATAGACAGATGTGGTACTTCACATATATGTTGTCTAACCAAACAGGACAGCATGACACAATTTCACATATATGATGCCTAACTAAACAGGATAGCATGACACAGTTTCAGATATATGATGGATAACTTAACAGGATATAATGGCATAATTCAACATATGATGAGTACCTAAATAGGATGACATGACAAAACTATATGATGTCTTTCTAAAATAAGTTGGGATGAAATAATTCACATACATGTTTTCTAAGTATACAGGGTGGCATGATATAATTGACATAATTGATTCATATACTAAGCAGCTGGCACTCGCATGTATGATCTCTAAACTAAGCAGATAGAATTCAATATTGTGCATATGATGTCTAAACTATTATTGAAACCATGGGCGTTCTACTTACCAGTACCATTTACGTGCCGTCACGCGTCCCCATTTTTTATTAGCTAGGAGGCGCCGTGCAGGGTAGCTATTTGAGTACGAGAGGCATACGATCAGACCCCTGCGCGTGCTTATCGGGCGGAGAGCCCTTTGACCTCCATCTACCGTCCACCTCTCTCCCAAGGTCTCCATTAATGGCGCCCGAGCCTCTGTTTAATGGCATGGCTATGTCTCACTCGACTAAGATTTAAGAGAGAAAAAAGAAAATCTGAAAGCACAGATCTTGATGTAAGATCCGACGGACCTATATAGCATCTACTGCGACTTATAGCAAGACTGATGAATATATAAAGATGATTAATTTTTTTTTGATCAAAGAAGGGCTTGCCCCTTCCGATTTTCATTACTGAAAACCACCATAATTCACAAGAAGTTCAGCACAACTCCAGCCTAACACGAAGGACTAAAAGCTACCAGATTGAAATCGCAACATCCCAAGAGGCCAACAAAGGCCAAACATCTGCGCTAGAACCCAACATTTCACAACCGACGACACAATCCACATCCTAAACCGATTATTACATCAAAAGAAACCAGGAAACTAGTCTCTGCGGTGAGCGGCGATGAGCTCTTTCGTGTCCTCAAGACGCTGCTTGAGAACATCCACGGATTCCTCTACCAGCCTTTCACTACAAAAAAATACACTTCCCTGATGATACGTGTTTGTCACAGTAGGTCACGTTTTCTGTCATGCATGTATATCCATGACGATTTTATGACAGAATCAAGATAGTCATACCTGTGCTGTCGTAGAAGTGTACCATGACATTACCAAAATTATCATCACGAAAGTGTCCACTTCCATGACGATAAATCGCGCGTCACAGAAGTGCTTTCGTCAAGGGTGACCGACATGTGGCATCCACCGTAACGGAACGTCGTTAATCTATCGGGTCGGGTTTTAGATCTGATAACCCGTTAATAGCGTCGACCAATGGGGATTTTCCACGTCTAAAATCATCATTGGCTGGAGGAAACACGTGTCGGCTCATCGCTGGGACAGATGTCATCCACTCATTGGACAGAAGGCGCCTATGATACGTCGACACATGGCACGGCCCAATAGAGGCCCATTCATATGAAAAGGCCGACCCATTTGACTTGGTCAAAAGGTGGCGGGTCGGCCCATGGAAAGCCTTTTAACAGCCTGTTCGCATATAGCCCATTTACAGCCCACTAACCCAAGGCCCGTTACGCCCTATTCAAATTAGGCCCAGTAGCGTCATCTGGGCCATCCAATATGATTCCAGCCCGTTTTCACTTCTGTCCCATGTATAGCCCATGACGTCTTTCGGACCATATGAGGCCCTATGTAACTCTTGGCCTATTAACGGCCCGTGGTGAAACTGGCCCGTAATGAACAGTGTATCACTTTACACCCATTAACGACCCGTGGTGAAACTGGCCCGTAAAGAACAGTGTATCACTTTATACCCATTAACGGCCCGTTATTCCGTTGGGCTGTTTCCAGCCCATGTTATCTTTCGGCCTTATCAGAGCCCATTTATTTTTGGGCTATTTTCCAGCATTATTTTACTTACGGCCCGTTACTGTCATTTTCTGCTTGTGGGCCAAATTCAGCCCATGGTTACAGTCGGCCCGTTTGTGGTCCATTAATACGTTGGGTTGTTTTCATAGCGTCATCAAATATGGCCTATTAACGATGGCCTGTTATGGTCGGCCCATGAATGGACGATTCCAACTCTAGCCCATTTACGGCCAGAATGCGGTCTGTTTGGCCCATGTTTGGCCAATCAATCATACGACCCGTATAAGGCCCATTGATGATACGACCCGTAGAAGGCCCATTGTTTCTACGTCCCGTAGAAGGCCCACTGTTTATACAGACCGTAGAAGGCCCACTGTTTCTACGGCCTGTAGGAGACCCAGTGTCACTACAGTAAATATTAGCCCATGGTTATTGTGGCCTAGTTTTAAAAAATAGGTTATTGCAGCCACTAGCAAACCGCAGAAAAAGAATTACACTGACTACAAGCAAAAAAATAAACAAGATAACAAGGAAATAAATGAGCAAGCAATTTACACTAGGCTATCACTGCTATTACACATATTACATCCATTGGGCATCAAAGTTCGCCACCAGTGCAAATATAGGGAACACAACAGCATATAAAGGCCGCAGCAAAACAAGTCCAGAACTGAAACCACTTCAGAAGAGCTCAAGAAACAATATCCTGGGTACCCATAATGCTGGCAAGATGCTTAGCAAGCTTATTAACTTTCTCTTGTTTGGTTCTTAAGTCCTCCAGCGCTTGCTGTTGCACCACAAAGTATGCATCTGAATTCTGCAGGGACTTCCTCAGTCCTTCGGCTTCCTGTCGCATAACATCTGATCGATATCTTTCATCTTGAAGTTGAGACTCAAGAAGCCGAACTGATTCAGGCAACGAGTTCGAAGAGCTGGTGCCAGCAGTGGTAGCCAGTAACTCGAACACTACATTAAGACAGGACTTTGGGGTTGTCCTAGTGTCTTCAATATAGTTTTTATCAGCTTTCTTGGATACCAACAGGGATGTCTCACTATCTTGAACCTTATCTACATTACTTCCTTTACCATTGCATAACAGGGTACAGTTCTCCAATATTGTATCCGCGTTCTAAAAGAGAAACAAACAAACACATATCAGGTTTACAATGTAGTATATGAAACTCATTTTGGTAAACCAGTTCAGTAGTAAGGTGGACAGGATAACAGCATGAAACAAACATATATCTATGTAGTATGCTTACTGTATGGTCTATATCATTCTAGTTTATGTTGCCAAATCAAGATTGATACAGTTCGAATCATATCTATTTAAGACAAAGCAGCATAGACAGAATATAAGTGTGGGAAACTACACAGCAATAACAACACTTGTAATGTGCATGCCATGAGAACATAACTATTTATTCAATTGAAACTGAAATCAACATAGAGCACGTTACAATAGCAAACAGCCAAACACGTTGAAGAAACAGGTTTAAAACATACCTATTGCACCATTGGAGTTTCAATTTCATCCTTCAAATTCGAAATTAGTTGGTATCAGTAAATACAGTGATGCAAGAGCAAAGTAGTATGAACCATAGCTACGGAACCTGACCTGAGAACAATTCTTCTTCTGATTTAAGCGTTGACTTCGGGTTCGGAGTGGTGGTCCTCGTGATTTGGGCACTGCAGTTGCCTTACTAACTGCTCGTGTTTGGGTGCTCTGTGGTGGAGACGGTGTTGTGTCAACGGGAACTGGGTGTCTATCTGCTGGGGTTGGGGTTAGAAGGGGTGTAGCTGGTTCTCTGTCCAACTGGGTAGGGGTACAATTTGCATGAGTGTGGGTTATGTGTAGTGGGGCTGGTTCTTGGGCAAGTACAACCGTGGTTCTATCTGCATCGACAGGTAGCACGATCTTTTCTGAAGACCGTGTTTTTACTCCCACAGATAATGCCATCACCCCCTCCAATTGAAATGGCTGATAAACAAGAAAAGTAATTGAATGTACAGACATTGTAAGATAGACAGGTGCAATGGATAGTAGGGAAGACAATAGGGCATGAAATAATTCACATTTATGTTGTCTAAGCAAATAGAATATCATGACATACTTTCACATATATGATGGCTAATTAAACATGATAGCATGACACAATTTCACATGTATGATGGCTAACTAAACATGATAGAATGACATACTTCAAAATATGATGACTATGTAAACATGATGACATGATATAACTATACGATGTGTCTATTAAAGTGGTTG
Organism: Triticum urartu; assembly: GCF_003073215.2. NCBI lineage: Eukaryota > Viridiplantae > Streptophyta > Magnoliopsida > Poales > Poaceae > Triticum > Triticum urartu. The sequence continues at coordinate 517,206,118 of NC_053025.1, read as the reverse complement.
GCATGCCATAAATCACAAACATGCCGTCGATGGAAACATGATGGCATGATATAATTCACAGATAGAATGACATAACTTAAAATATGATGACTATGTAAACAGGATGAGATGATATAACTATATTATGTCTTTAGAAAATGGGTTGGCATGCCATAATTCAGATACATGCTGTCTATGTAAACATCATGGCATGACATAATTCAAATATATGATTTATATACTAAGGAAGTGAGCAGAGGGCAATCACATATATGATGTGTCAACTAAGGAGATGGCATTCAATATTGTGTATATGATGTAAGAAAATATAAGCATTGCAATACAACATATGCATATCAGTAATATAACCCTGCCAAGTTTGAGCATACACCTCAGGGGGATAATAGGACTGGTCATCTGCCTCTGAATCCTCCTCTGAAGAGCTATCTGTAACCAGCAAGATATCTGCTTCAGCAGGTAGCATTGTCTGCTCTGAAGACCTTGTTTTCACTCCAGATTTCTCCATCACCAATTCAAATGGCTGATGCACAGGAAGAGCAGTTGAATATACAAACATTGTCGACAAAAGCAAAGAGAAATACAAAAAAGGACGGCATGATATAATTCACATATATGACGCTTGCCTAAACAACATGGCATGGCATAATTCACATACATAATGCCTTGCAACAAGATAACATTGCATAATTCACATATATAATGTCTTGCAACAAGATGGCATTGCATAATTCACATATATGGTAATTAGACACTAAGCAGGTGGCATTCACACAAAGCATGTCTAAACTAAGCAAATGACATTGCAATGCAAGATACCATACGCACGATATGAGCAACATAACCCTGCCAAGTTAGGGCATGCACCTCGGGGGGGGGGGGTATGACTGGTCATCTGTCTCTGAATCCTCCTCTGAGGATCTATTGGTAACCAGCAAGACATGCGCTTCGTCAGATAGCATTGTCTGCTCTGAAGACCTTGTTTCCACTCCAGATTTTTCCATGACCGTGCCGAATGGCTGATGCACAGGAAGAGTAATTGAATGTACTAAAATTGTTGACAAATTTAACATGTAATAAAAAAATGATGGCATGATATAATTCACATATAAGATGACTAGCTAACCAGGGTGGCATTGCAAAATTCACATATATGATGCCTGGCTAGACAAGATGGCATTGCATGATTCACATATACAATAAAGAAACTAAACATATGGCATTGACACAAAGCATGTCTAAACTAAGCAGATGACATCTTTAATGTATACAGTAAGCAATGCAAGGCACCATATGCATGATATTACCAACATCAGCATGCCAAGTTAGAGCGAAGACCTCATGGGGTAAATAGGAGTGGTCTTCTCCTTCTGAACCCCCCTCAGAACAGTTATCTTCCTCTTGATTACGATCCGAAATGGGTGGAGGGGGGCTGCCTTTGCGCCCACCATGGAATGACGTCTGCATGAAATTTTATTGCCATGTAAGGCTCGTCTCTTTTGCTCTACATGATCAGTTCCATTGTGTACATTAACTGGCATGCATAGGAATAAAACATAGTGAGATTATGTAAGGAGTGCATGCACAAATCCAGAGTGATGGTAGCAAACTGTGGATAGACCCAAAACCAATGATAGCAGGCAGATAATAGCTTTAGTTAAAAAATACAGATAATGGCTCCTTTAATGTTTGTTTGCACCCAACATGAAACTCATAGTAGACACCGGAGATTAACTAGATAGTAGGCAGATAGTACTGATTGCTGCCCCAATATGTACCCCACAACCATTTAAAAACTCAAGTTTCAGCATTAGTTTGGACCTGACTCGGAGTCTAATAGGTGAACACAATGATAATGTAGCATGTCATCATATTAAGCGACGCATAACATAAGCAGACACGGAAGAGTGCGACCTCTCTTGCGGACCCGTGTAGTCCTCAAGGTCATTTGCTTAGTTGATGATGGTAATGCAGTTGCCGTGGCTGTCGGCGGCAGGGAAGAAGATCTGAGGCGGCGAAAGACAGTCTGGAGAGTGGATCCCTATTGTGGTGAACCCTTCCATCGTTGGAGCAGCTGAGCTGGGGTGGAACACAGCGCCGCAGGAGCAGGACAAACCACACAAGGTTTTCTTTGACACATATCTATAACATAAGTAATTGAGTAAGGGCTTGTTGGAATTTGAGGGTTCTAACAATGCAGGGATAGGAAATAGACAGGAATAGGATAGGAATGCAAGTGCAAAACAGAGAATTTAAAAACACATGATTTCTGCCAATCTGGGTGTTTGATTCATAACAATTGGAAGATCATAGGATGCAAAAAAGCATGGTGAGATTAAGTCAAACCACAAGAAAATGTACGGTTATAATGCTATTATGCTACTATCTCTTAGTCTTGTGCTTGATGAATAGGAATATGAAAAGGAGGAGAAGTGGAACTTAGAATTCCTACGGTTTTTCTTTCAAGGAGACACTAAATGAACAAATCCTACAGTTTTCCTTTGCTCCATTCCTTTGCACCAAATTCATGAAAAGTAGTACCATAGGAAACTTTCCAATTCCGATGTTTTTCATTCACTTTTACTTTCAAGCACTGGCGATTCTAGCAGGCAGGCTTTAGCAAGGAAAATCCTACACTAAAAAAATGTTTTTGTGCTACTTCTATTACTTTGGACCCAGGCCACTGCCATACTAGCTCAACTCCCAGGCCCATCGACAAATGCACAGCTCAAACGCGCAGAGATAAATAATGATGGCGTTCAAGAGAGTCCATCACGGATAGCTAAGTTGCCTGGTACCTCACTGCTTATCATATAGTAGGATAAAATAATCATATTTCCCGTTACTACGAGTGCTCAGTGGACACTATATATAATACGTAGAGTAAAAAAGAGATGCAACAAGTGTACAACCTCTTTGGCGAAGCCATGTCGATCTCAGCGTGATTGGGTTGGCCGGTGAGGATGCTGCGGCTGACTTGGCTGTCGGAGGAGGGGAAGAATTAGGTGTCTAGAGATGGAGCCCGAGGTACTGCTCCGCTGTGATGGATGGTTTCGTCATTGGAGCAGCTCTGGTGAGTTGTACGACGCCGAGGCTGAAGCAGGACAAGAGAGACAACGAACAACGTTAACCTGAGTGGAATTCTAATAGCATCTCCAATACATGACATAAAATACATAACCACAAAGTGCTAGATGTAAAATACATCAGCCGCTCATCTCTGAACTTAACTGTCGAAATTGAATTTAACTGTCGAAACTGAACTTAATTGTCGAAACTGAACTTAACTGTCAAAACTGAATTTTGCTGTCGAAACTGAATTTTGCCGTTGAAACTGAACACAGTAGCAAGGTGAGGCTACACGTCGGTCTACTGACTTTTTCATCTATGGTCAGTCGATTTTGCAGCCATTGGATACGAAATCAAGGGCATGCGGTTCATCTTCAACCTCCACCCCCCTGAGCCGCCAGCCACCACCGGCCAAACAACAACCCCCCGCCGCCCGCGGCCGGTGGTGCGCCGCCCCGCCCGCCCCGAAAACACTCCCCACCGCCGGTCCGCCGCCGCCGCGGCCATCCCTCTAGCCCCCCCCCCCGTGCCGAGCTTTTTCTCCGGCGATCCCCACGCCACCGCCCCGCCAACGCCTCGCCACCGCCGGCGACCACCGCCCCCATCCTGAACCCTAAGATAGATAGTGGGGTACCTCTCCGGCGAGCCCCCCTCCCTGCTGTGGCTGGTTCTTCCTTCACCCCGGCGAGCCCCCCCCCCCCCGAAAATTGACTGACCCAAAAGTCGATTCAGTCGACTGAACTGTAGCTAAATTGGAGCAGCATCGCAAGAAAGAGCAAGAGCGAGAGCAGCAGCGCGAGCAAGAGCAGACCAAGCAGGGGACCGAGAGCCAGAGCAGAGCAGCAACGAAAGCGAGAGCTAAAGCAGCAGTAGCTCCTACTGATGTGGACGTCGCCGCCGAGGGAGAGACGCCATGGAGGAAGTGGCTGGCGACGCCGCCGTGGATGGGGCCGCGCCGTGTCGGCTCGGGACCAAGCGCCGGCAGCACCGTGAGATCGAATCAAGAAGAAAATGAGGCGATTAGTGTACGACCTCTGGTGGCACTGATTAGGCCGCAGCTTCATCCGAGGAAACGGTGATGCTGATGCTCTTTCGGTGGTGCAGGTGAAGACGGCGGTGTGGGAATGGAGGTGGCGCAAAAGACGAGGGGAACGTCGGGGTAGCTCCTTGGAGGTGGAGGACGGGGTGGCTGAACCGGCGGGACGATGAGATCGACGACGGATCCTCATCCGGTACGGTGGATGAGGGACGTCGAGGTGTTGCTGTGGACGACGTCGTCGGGGAAGAGGCTCCGTCTGGGTGGCGGAGCAGGGTATGGGGTTTCATTGCGGGTTTTCGCGGCCTCGGTGTACGAATGGGTGGGCGGATGGGATGGCAGTGGGGAACCATGGCTTAGAGACGCGCTTTTCCGAAATGTGGGGTAAGTTACGAAAGTACCCCCACCGATTTGAGGCGGTTCTTTCGGTTTAGGGGTACCACGGGCATTTCTCGTGTCGGGATTTCACCGGAGGTGGGAGCTTTCGTGCGCGTTGTAATTTCGGAATAGCAAGGCGCGGGTTGAGATGGAGGGAGTTGTCGGAGCACAACGAGACAAAGATATATCTTAAATATTTCGGGGTAACAAGGCGCGGGTTCAAGAGGCGGGAGTTTCGCAGCACGAGACGCTAGCTTGAATTTTCGGCATAACAAGGCGCGGCTTGAAATTTCGGAAGAACAAGCTTAACGTGTACCCAAAAAAGACAATTTGCACCTCAACACGCACAACACACACACAAACACCATTTAGACTAGAGTAAGGTACACGTGCATTGCACGCATGAGATTTGGCAACCAAATTATGAATAAATACCACATTATAGCATGCAAACTTTGAGTCATATATGCATGATGTAGATGTTCGTTTAATTCTTATAGTTCATTTCATTCAAAATCATCTAGTTTTTATAAGAAAGCTAATCTATTTTAAGATTCATGGAATTGTGCGTCGTAAGACATAAAGTAAAAACAAATAATGGCAAATCATGTAGAAAAACATTTGGGCAATTCTAATACGGAAGATTCTAGAACAAATAAGAAGTGCTTGTGTTTTCATGTTTGTGCATTATGCTTAAGTTCAACCATGGAGTCTTCTAGATTATACATGTGGCGAAATCTGGTGGAATCTAGATGATATCCAACGGCCAGTAGTGCTCAAATTTGCCATCTTTGGACCATCAGATTCGCCTCATCCAACGACCATCTTTCAAAGTTAAAGTTACCCACACACAATATAAAAAAATATAAAATATAATATATATATATATAGGGGTATAGATATAGATATGTGATGCGAAAGCCGCCCATCATCTCCAATTAGAATAGTGTGTCCATGCATGGATGCGACGTGGCCAAATGATGTCTGCCATCGGTATCTCAAATTCAAATCAGTCTGACCTTGCTCAATGTTTATACATTACAACATGCTCGTTTCCAAAGCACACCACGCAGATCTCCGTTATATTCATGCATGCATGGGTTTCAAACATCAGGATCTCATATTCAAATATTTGAACTCAACTTTACATTGATTATGACCTCACATATTCTTTTACACCCACACAGTAGTCTTCTCTTTATAATTGTACCACTAACTTTCTCTCGTGCATGCATGCACACACACTACCAGTTGGCATTATCCGTCGCACGCATACAATCTTTTTCTTCAGGTCGGTCTCCCATGAAGGCACACACCCACACACATCCCCCTCCATCATATCGGGCATTCTTTATCTCTCACGCGTGCATGCGCAACGATCGATGTTCCTCTATGTATGTGTGTATATAGCTAGGTCTTTCATTGTTTTCCACACAAACCGATCAATCGATATATCCAGTGAGGTCTCACCCTCTTTCCCACGTCCACATCGATCAATCTATACCTCTCTATATAGGATTAACATATATAGCTAATACACCCACATTAATTATATATCCAACGTCCCCCTCTCATCATCCATGCCTTCCGCTTCATCTCTCAGACGCGTGCACAATGGTGAAGACAGGGGGCAGTAAGGGCCCTGCCCCCTCCCCCCTAACATCACTATATATCGAGGCTAATATGAATGTGATCATTAGACAATTGCTGCTAAAAATGGTTTAAGTTCATGAATTGACCCTCCTCGTAAAGGATTAGCAATGCTTGGCCCCCTAGCTCATTTATTTTTCATGGTTCCGCCACTGCGCGCAACAGCGCACGTGTTCGCCCCCTCTCTCTAAATATCGATCTCGCACTTGTGCATTCCTTCATGGTCTCCCTCCACTCGGCCCCTCACACCATCTTCTAGCCCCCCACCGGATTTTGCCACATGTACAATCTAGCAGACTCCATGGTTGAACTTAAGCATAATGCACAAACCTCAAAACAACAGTGGTTCTCTTTTGTTCTAGAATATTCCGTATCATAACTACCCAAACTTTTTTCTAGTTGAATTGCCATTATTTGTTTTTACTTTATGCTTTACAACGCACAATTCCATGAATCATAAAATAGATTAAGGGCTTCTTTGATTCAAAGGATTCTCAAAGGAATTTTGGAGGATTCTAATCATTAGGAATTTTTCTTATCTTGGTTGTTTGATTTGTAGGATTGTAAACCATAGGATTTTTTTCCATATGATTCATTTGCACTAGATTTCATAGGAAACATCCCATCCATTCAAACCTCTCTGAAAGAATTCTGCGTTTTTTCTATGCATAATCAAACACTCGTACAATCATGTAGGATTCAAGACAACATTCCACTATAATCCCATGTTTTTCCTATTCCCGCGTTCTTAGCTTTTTTTATAAAAACTAATTGATTTTGAATAAGATGAACTATAAGAATTAAACGAAGGGCTACATCAGGCATATATGACTCAGAGCTTACATGCTATAGTGTGGTATTTATTCATAATTTGGTTGCAAAATCTGATGCGTGCAATGCACGTGAACCTTACTAGTACTTCGAGTATGTGCAAAACACGTAAATTAGAATACCAATGGCACGCTACACAGTGTCTCTCTTACAGTTCATGAAGCCACGTGGCACATGTGGAGGCGTTGTCACGACCTCCTTGCGTGGATTGATCACAGTGACGTGCTGCTGGTTCCAGAAGAATGTACCCGTCCTCCCTGAGCCACACTAGCGGTACATGCATGAAGTGAAGATGTGCACGCACGCCACGCACACACTCATTCCCTCGCACGCACACGCGGGTACATAGGCGGACGCAATTTTGTACCAAGATCCACCCCATGTGATAATTTGATGCGTGTAAAGTCGTTCACTTCATTGATGGTCAATTAATACAGCGCATGCAAATTGAGTGGACGTGAGGGCGGAAGAAAGACATTATTACTCCACTGCGCGCATGCGAGTAGTTAAATCATGGGTTGCTAGTAGTACTTCCATTGGTCTCCTTCGTATTTTGTGCCAATTTTTGACAGTAACATAATATTTACGCATTTGAGCAGTGTATTACTTGAAATTTATGTTCCGCTAAACTCACCGGGAGCCATTTCGGGCCTCGAAACCAAAACCATCAATTAATCTTTACCTTGTTCCCATCACATTCGAAAGCCTGCTCACACCTACTAGTACGTACCAAACTTGAACGTGTTCCCACTATGCAGGTATTAGTACTAGTGCTAGTACTTAGGTTATAAAAAGGGGAACTACCTAACCGAAAATTACTCTACCTTTCGTTCTCATAAGTGCTTCTTCCTCGTCCGTCGTTGCCATGGCCGGTGAGCAGAGCTCTAGGTCGAGAACTACTCGTAACAAGGGAGCGGCAACCAAGGCTATGAAAAAAAGAGAGGGCTCGCCGCCACGCAGAGACCTCGCAAGATCTCTCACGGGCAGGCGATGGCTCCCAGGAGCGCCCTAGCCGCGAAGGCGAACATGCCGAGCCGACGGAGCTGGAGTCGTTATCCCTCGACGGCATGCCCGATCAGCTCAATAAGCACCTCAATAAGCAGAAGGAGTTCATCCAAGGCTTGATGGAGTTGCTGAAGGAGAGCCTCGATGACATGCCCGCTGAGCTCAATCAGCAGGGGGAGTTGACCGCCGGCTTGGTGATGCTGCTGAAGAAGAGCATTGCCTTAGAGAAGAAGGCGACCGGCGAAATCCTGTGACTTCAGGAGGACAAGGCGAAGCTCTGCCACGAGATCGACCTGTTGAAGGAGAAGAACGCCGGTTGGAAGAAGCTGCATGAGAATAGTAGTTCCTCGATGAAGATGTCGCAGGCCCTCGTCATGGAACAGAAGGAGGAGTTGGCGAAGCTCCGCATCAAGCACCCGGTTGCTGTCAAGGTACGTAATGCGGCCGTGAAATAGATGATGAAGGCTCGTGTTGAGAAATCCCACGTCATGGACAGACTGAAGAAGATAGCAGAGGAGACGTGCAAGGAGATGGAGGTCATGGAGGCGATGAAGAAGCAGTTACGACTCCGCGGCGAATAAGATCATTTGGGGTGATAATCTTCCTTCTTCTATTGCTCCTATGTTTCATATTTTGGTTCGGGTGTTTCGCCACACGTGTCACGTTCTCTGCGAGGCATGAATAGAACAATGTTTTTTGAGGGAATGAATAGAACAATGCTAACAATGAGATGACTAGCAAATTAGATCATTTTTATTGCCATATGGCACTGGGCTGCCGTGTTTCGTGCTCCTCCGTCGTAGTACTACTCCAGTGGAAAACTTGAGTATACCGCATGGTTCTTTGCTCCTCCTCGATCAGGTCGTCGGCGCATTTATACGAGCAGTCAAATCACAAGGCCCCGCCTTCCAGTAGTAATGAGCCGTCAAATCACAAAGGCCCTCGCCTCTCGTGAAACCGACCAAGCTAGACTGCCCCACCCTCTAGCCTTCTAAAAAATGTATACTTTTGTACAACAGTAGTATCGATGGTTTGCGACATGGAGCAAAACTTGAAATTAAAAAAAAGGTGGTACATATAGAGAGCGCTCGTCGCCAAATTATGCATATAGTACTATTAAAAAGGCTAGTCACAATAATGGTGTCCAAGACAACCCACCCCTCAAATAAAACTAAGAGGGTGCTTGGATACGTTTTAGTCCCATGATGACTAAAAGTAGTGGGACTAAAACATGCAAGCCTAACCCATGCTTGGATCCAAATACTAAAAAGGCTAAAATCAATTTAATGAGCATTTATTATCCTCCAAACCCTCCAATCTAGAACTCGCCTGTGTTAAAGGAGAGGAGTTAAATGAGTAGAGAGAGGACCAATCCACATTTTAGTAGGGGTACCCCTGACTAAATAATTTTAGTATCAAGACTAGTTTTAGCCCCTCTTTAGTCAGGGGTGCTTGGAACTTTAGCCTCTTAAAGAGACTATTTTTAGTCAGACTAAAATAAGTCCCTTCGATCCAAGCACCCTCTAAGCATCCTGGAATTCTTTGACAAAACTAAGCACCCTGAAATTCTTTGACAACTAAACTGCTGGCTATATGATGTTGGCCATATATATTGTACGTATATAATGTGAAGAAACGAGTGGTAGTACTATACCAACTAAAAGATGAAATGTAAGAAATACTAGTATGTACGTACTGAAGAGTTAAAGTAACGAGAAGAAACATAACATAGTTCTGCTGGGGGCTCAGCACAACACACCCCTCAAATTAAATTAAGCACACATGAAATTAAACTTTGCAACTATTCCGGTAGACACTGCATTAGAACCACCATGAGCAACAACACTGCCACCTTACTCGGAGTCCTCGTCCACGTCCTCGACTTCATCCTTGTCCCTCTTCCTCTTGGCCAATACTTCTTTGCTTGAACCGCACACTTGGTTGTTGCTCTTCATCCAACCCTTGTAGATATTGAAGCAAAGGTAGCCATCCATTGCAGCGTAGTGGATGTGGTCTATATCTAGTACATTCCGCTGCCATGCATGACGATGAAACGTGTATGGAGGTTTCTCCAGTTTACCGTACGAAGGATGAACCATGGCTCCTGCCAGGGTCAGCATTGAAGGCTGACGAGAGGACACCATCCGATTCTTCTGGAGGTTGAAGGGGTTGCCTACAACGAGACCTATCTGATGCAGGACATCCCTGTCATTCTTAAAGTCTACAGTAACGAATTTCACTGTTTTGTCCTTGAGGAAGTTCTTAAAATCCTGGCACTCAACGCCGGCATGGCATATGTGGTAGACCAAGCAAACGTTATGTACGCAAACCTGGGTCACAGCGGGCTTCTTCCTCTCTTCGTCCTTTAGATCCTTCTCTGGTCCCAGGACTGTGGTGTACTCAACATCTAGCCCAGCGACCCACTCATCATCTGAGTTTTCGAACATGCGTCTGAAGCGAGAAAGGCATCCTTTCACCGTCGAGGAAGAACGGGTGTAGATGACGTCGAACTCATCGCCGGTGATGGTTCTAACCTTACTCACCGCCGATCGTGGAGATTTGGGACGCCATGGATTTGGGAGGAGGGTTAGGATTAGTGGAACTGCCGTAATGTGAATGGACGGGACGACTAGGAGCGAACCGTCGTAGTATTGAAGGACGTGCGGGGACGAGTAGGAGCGAACTGCCAGCGTGCGAACGGCAGGGTAGTGGCTTTCCATTCTCCCATGATACGGGCTTCCGAGAGCCCTTGGATCTAAGATCGAACAGTTGCATGGCGTGATTCTAGACCTATGGGTGAATATCCTATCCTGGAGGGTTATTCTGCAAATTTTCAGCAACTTAGCATGCGACCGTTTGATCTCAGATCCAAGGTCTGCCAGCAGCCCGTGTCATGGTCACGCCTACCACGACCGTCGCGTCGCTCGCATGGTCGTGCCCTTGGAGATTTAACACGGTGTGTTAGGCTATCTGATGTTGGCATGTCATACATAGTCATCACTTAGTCACTCATACTACAACAAGGTTGGCTATAAGGTTGGCTATAAGTGTATTTTTTTACTCGTCTCTATCTCTTTCTTCGTAATGGAGGTGGTCAGGAATCGGGAGACTCACGCGGTCGTAGCGCCATAGTTAAAATGATAATGGCAAGTCGAATCACGGGGCCCCACCTGTCCAGCAGTAACTCGCTGTCAAATCACACAGCCCTACGTTTCCAGCAGCCTACTCCCTCATCTTCTCGCGTCTTTGTCGAACTGACTAGGCGGAACTGCCCCGCCGCCTACCGCGCAGGAAAAGCCTCGCCCTCGGCTTTTAAATAGTATACAGTATACTAATTTTGTATCCATGGATTGCACCCGCGCCGTGGAGCAAAGCGTCTACAAAACGGCGGTACACATGTACGGAGTATACAGCACGCCCGTCGCGTTCGCGTCGCACCCCAAACGGTCGGTCGGTCTAGCACACCGCTCTCCGAATGGAACGCGCGTCATATTGTGTGTGCACACACATGTGGGACGACAATTGAGAACCGACCATAGGCACACTACCCAGCCCCGCAAGTCGGGTGACTTAATAGAAGAGGGAGACGAGCGATAGTACTAGGGAAGTGCTGTACTACGTTGGTGCCTGGACGATCCCTGCAAGACACGGAAGATCAGTTCATCCATGCATGTGACCAACTCCAGCATACACGCCTGGATTGGCTATCGCCTACATATCGTGCAGGCTGTGTTGTACATGGCTGTAGTTGTGGTGAGAAATCTAAAAAAAGGTTTCTTGTCATCTCGCAAAATTAGGTGGCATGTGCTTCGGATCACTGCGAGGGTTAAACATCAACAGCTGAGTTGGGCTAGTCATTGGGGGCACATGCACGAATAGTGACTACTCGGCTTCCATCTAGGTCAAGTCAGCTATGTTAATTAGGACATCTATCGACGGACCCCTTTTCTACGAGTTTATCTTTAATTTGAGCTTTGTTCCTCGTCTACTTTGTCCGTCGGGATTCATGTTATCTCCTTTGGGCAGTGACGTTATGATTTCTTGTCATGTGGCATTTTTTCGTGTTATATGTTATAATCCGGTGCTTCAGATCAAAATGACGACAACTGCGCCTCCGGGCCACGTGCATGAGGAGGTGGTTTTGCAATGGAGAAGATCAGAAGAGAGAGAGGCGAGACGGTGGTTTTGGAATGGAGATGATGGAGAGGAGAGGAGGTGGTTTTGCAGTGGAGAAGATCAGAAGAGGGAGAGGCGAGACGGTGGTTTTGGAATGGAGATGATGGAGAGGAGAGGAGGTGGTTTTGCAATGGAGAAGAGGGAGAGGAGCGTGCGGCAGCGATTTAGGATTGGACGAGAGGGCCGGCCCGCTCTGACTGGATCAAAATCAAAATCAATTTACCCTTCAATTAAGAAAGCGACCCACATTAACTAGTCTCCCTTTTATTCTGGGTCATAATTGACCATGATTTTCGGACATAAAATATATGTTATACGTTACAAAAATAATATAATTTGAAAGTACATTCAGATACGAACCAAACGATACAATTTTTGGTGACATGCATTCACATTTTGCTTGTCAAATACAGTACGTGGTCAAACTTTGACCCAAAATATGCAAAACAACAAAAAAATACATCCAAGACCAGCGGCGCTCTTCCGCTCTTCTCCTCTTAAACCACTGCCGCTCCTCTCCTCTTCCAATCTAAATGCAGCACCGCTCCTCTCCTGTTCCAGTCCAAAACCAGCGTCGCCCCTCTCCCGTCCTAATCCAAAACTAGCGCTGCTCCTCTCCTCTTCCATTCAAAAACCACCGCCGGCGAGTGAAGGTGCTATGGAGAAGTAGATCGATGGATGAGTACAACCGATACGTGAGGATCGCAGACAGCGACCCTGTGAAGCTAGCTAGGATGTTGGAGATGCAATCTTGGTTTGACAACAAGGATCAACTAGCGGCGACGATGACATCCATGGCCAAATATCTACAATAGAGCGAAAAGGCGACCATACTCCCGGAGGGAGTCGCGCCAGAGTACATAGAGCTGCTCCTCTGGGCCATGGAGCAAACAGATTCACCGAATCCGATCGTGAGGGAGCGGTGGTGGGAGTATCGATCCCAGATGGAGCATCCACCAGAGATTGAAGGATCGAGCATCTACAGGGTGCCGTTTGAGAGGGTCCTGCCAGAGCGAGTCGGTGGAGTCTTCGTCGACCGAACCCAACGGCAAGAGGAGAAAAGCAGTTGGCCCGACGACGCTTCCCCGCCATCGTCTCCCTTGCCGTTCACATCGTCTCACGGGGCGGCTGTCTGCCGCCGAGGAATAGGAGGGGGCTGCCCCCCCAGCCCAATAGTCGGGCAGGTTGTGAATTGTCAGGAGGAGCTTAGGGTTGTCAGTATTTGCAGGTTGTGAATTGTGTTTTGTCTTGTGTATTTTGAGAGTACTTTTAGATATGAATGTCTTTTGAATTTCAGATTTGCAGTATTGAGCATATGAAGTATTTTATGAATTCTAGAGATCTATTTTTAGCACTTAAAAAAATGTAGTTTCATAGGAGTATAAAAGTGCAAACAATGTGATTCTCATAGAAGAAACTGCAAGTTTCAGTTTCAGATAAGAAACTGCAAGTTCAGTTTCAGATAAGAAATTGCAACTTTCAGAGGCAAAGCATTTATATTAACACGGCCTTTTCAAACAGGGTTAACATCATGTTGGAAGTTTTATTCATGGTCGAAAATGGAACTACCAGCCAGTTAACATCATGCTGGTCAACATTCATGCATAGCACATCTTCATATGATGCACAGTCAAAATGCCCACACAATGTCGAGTGTGCGAAACACACAGAAAACGAGGGACAAAGTTTTGGCAAGTGTAGGACGTGGTTTTGGGCTGCGCCGTCTAGGCTTTCATTTTTAACATGCGCAGCCCACGACCTCGGATGGGAGGTCCATAGGCCTGTTTGTATTTTCTTAGGGTCGTCATGTATCAACCGGCCTATGGACCTCCCACCCGAGGTTTTTTTTTGGCAGCCCAATTTATGTATTTTTTTGAAGAAAATGTAGAGGTCTGTTCTATTTTTCTATATAAGAATAGGAACGCCGGGTCCAACTTATGTTTCCCTTCTAACTACATTATATATATTTTAAATTATTTTATATGTTACTATATATTATTTTTATTGTCATCATATATTTAACAGATACTTACATATGTAAGAAAACAATATCCCACATCTTATTAACTTATAAAAATAATTTCTTAATAAATAAAATCCTGGATTGTGTTGGCACGAAAATCCTAGTGATTGTGTACAAAAGCTTGGTAAGATTTAAGGACGAATGTAATAATATCACTTATTTAAATATATTTATAACAAAATGCTCAGCCCCTTTTTATTTTTTGATAACATTGCTGGCCCAACCCAACATTATAATTAGAATTAGCCCAGCAAAATCGTGTATTTCAAGAAAGTGAAAATGGCCTGTAATTTTTTAGGAAATAAAATAAATGGGCCGCATGGACGCTACATTATTTGTTCACCCAGCCCAGCTAATGGCTGTAATTCAAAAAAAAAGATCAAATTGACTATAAATTCTACCGCGCAAAAAAGACTGTAAATTCTGAAAAATGGGTTGAATACGTGCCAAATTTTTGGAGGCTCACATGTTGGCCAATAGGTCGAAGCCAACGCAAGTCGTTGTCAATTTAGTCAACAAATGATTTTGACATGTTAGCCGTTGGATTTACATCCAACGACCGGCATCCATCTTCAATCTCTCATCTTCTTCCTCTAGCGCCGTCGGGACCACCTCCCACCTCCTGCTGCTAGCAGCTCTGCTTAGCACGCTTCGCTATGAAGCGCTACTCCACCGTTGGCCAGGCCATTCCTCCACCCCTCCACACCTCCTGTTCTTCCCCACCGACTGCCGAACCACACTGCACTAGAACCAGTTAACCCTCGTACACCTCTCCGTCTGCGACTCTACTCCCGCGTCTTCCCATCTCCAGCTCGTTGCTGTCCGAGGCCTCGCCGTGGTCCACCACCTTGGATGTGCTCGGCGCGGCGTGGTCAACGTGGTCAACGAACGACACCATCGGAAGTAGACTGTGCATGGAGAGGCTGACAGTTGGGTCCACGGCCGCACACAAGGAAATGCCTCCTTATTACGCGCAAAATAATGATTCATCCACCTAACATCTGGGACCCACCGGAAGGGCCTCTGTATTTCACAAAAATAACGTGCCCCCCGCTGACATGTCGGACCCACCAGCTATCTTCGCACGCAAGGAAGTGCCTCCTTATTACACAAAAAAACTGAATATTCCCCCTGCCAGCTCGAACCCAGCATAGTGGGAGGCTGAATTGTGGGCCTACCAAGTTGACGGGGACAGAGGGCTTTGTCAACTTAGTCAATATGAACGATTCTAGCTCCTATTACCATACGATGTTCATCCAACGACCGTAGTGCTTCTTCAACCTCTGGTCTTCTTGCTCCAGCCGCCCAAACCAGCGCCGGTCGTCCCGCGTGCTCCTGCCTCCCGTGGCCGGCTGTGATGCCGCGGAGGCCTCGCCGCCCCCTACTACTCCCACCGCTGGTCAGGCCATCCCTCTACTCACCCACACCTCCAGTTATTCCTCGGCGACAGCAGCCTCACACCGCAGCCGAACCAGTGAACCCTCGTACTCCTCTTCGCATGGGCATCCACTGCTGCATCTTCCCTGGCTCCGAGTCATCCCCTTCCTAGTCCTCGCCGTCGTCCACCGCTGTGGTGCTCTCGGAGCGGCATGGTCAACGTGGTCAAGGAACGACTTCCATCGGATGTGGACTGTACGTGGAGAGGCTGACAGCTGGGTCCACGGCCGTAGCAAGGAAGTGCCTCCTTATTACGCGCAAAATAATGATTCCTCCACCTGACAACGGGGACCCACCGGACGGGCCACCGTATTTCACGAAAAAATGTTTCCCCTAACTGCTGGGACCCACCAGCTACATCTTCGCACGCAAGGAAGTGCGTCCGGGCAAAAAAAAAACGATTCGCCCCCCTGACTGCTAGGACCCACCAGCTACATCTTCGCACGCAAGGAAGTGTGTCCGGGCAAAAAAATGATTCGCCTCCCTGACTGCTAGGACCCACCAGCTACATCTTCGCACGCAAGGAAGTGCCTGACAGTCGGGACCCACCTAGTCGAAGCATACATAGCGTTGTCATTCTGGTCGTGAACGTGTATGTACATATATATTGGTGGATGTAGAGGCGCACACATGTCGTAGTAGAGGCGCGCACGTAGCATGTAGACGTACGTACACCGGCTAGGGTGCAAGAAAGAAAATACGGCCACGTATGTGTACATACGGGCGGGGTCTCGAACGCCTACTCGCGCATATGTACGGCTAGGGCTCGTGTACATGGCTGGGTCAGAAAGGAGAAACAACATCGTCGTCGTGTTCATGAGGAGGCAACAAAATGCGTCGTGTTCATGGGGAGGCAACGAAATGCGTCGTGTTCATCGGGAGGCAACGGAACGCGTGGGAGCCAACCGGCTGGGTCGGAAAGGAATGCGTGGTTGTGTTCATCAGGAGGGCTTGGATGGAACAGGCGATGGAAACGAGGCCTGGCGTACTGCACAACGGAGGAAAGGGACCTCCTACGTTCGGAACGGGGTCCTATTGATCGGGAGGGGTCTGGCGTACCGCAAAACAGAGAAAACGGACCTCCTATGGTCAAAACGGGGGTCTTGTTCATTTGGAGGGGTGTGGCGTACTACAAAACGGACGAAACAGACCTCCTACGGTCGAAACGGGGTCCTGTTGAACGGGAGGGGTGTGGCGTACCGCAAAACAGACGAAATGGACTTGTGTTGGAGCGCTACGGTCGAAACGGGGGTCCTGTTCATCGGGAGGGGTGCGGCGTACCACAAAATGGGACTCCATGGGATACTATTCATCTCCACCGTCGACCTCCTCTAGCCTCCACGGGCTCCGGTTCATCCAGCCTCCACCGTGCGCTACTCCAACGGCTACTATTCAACCACCCCTCCACGGGCACCCCTCCACTGTCTACTGTTCATCCAGCCCTCCACACCACAGGGTCCTGTTCAACCACCCTTCCACGGGCACCCCTCCACCGTCTACTGTTCATCCAGCCCTCCACCACACCATGGGGTCCTGTTCATCGAGAGGCAACGCCACCGCTCACAGTTCATCCTAACCCCCCGCAACGCTCACTGTTCATCCTAGAGGCAGCATCGATCGGCTTCAGTTAGCAGTAGTAGCGAAGGAATCGCTCGATCAGGTTCAGTTAACAGCCATCGATCGATCGCTCGGGTTCAGTAACGCGTAGCCTGTAGTGCAATCGCTCGGGTTTAGTTAGAGCCCAACGCCTCGCTCGGGTTCAATTAGGGCCAACGCCTCGCACACATGCGCGTACGTGTACGAGTGAAACGCGCATCGCTCGACCCCCGACCTCCCACCGTAACCGGGAACTCCCCGAAATTTTCCTCCCCCTCGCTTCTACCACAGTTTTTTCCGTCATGGATGGCCCAAAGAATGTCATGCAGCTGCGTCTCCGACCCGCCCGGGACGAAAAGCCCATTTTCTGTCATGCTTTTTTGTCATAGAAGTAGGAGCCCACCACATCTATGATGATACCGGGTTTTGTCACAATAATCATCATAGAAGTTTCACATGTATGACAAAAAAATTTGTTTGGCCCAAAATGTCACGGATGTGTCTTTTTTTGTAGTGTTTGGTGCTCATTGCGGAGCATGTCATTCTCGTCCATAAGTTTCTTGATGATGACGCCGGTCATCTTCAACAAGGCACTAGTCTCCTCCTGCTGGTCTGCACTTCGGACGATCTTCTCCCTCAGCAGGCCGCGCTCGGCCCGGAGCCTCTCATTGCCCTCGCTTAGTTGCCGGATGACGCCGGTAGCCTATTCAAACGAGGCTTTCGTGTCGTCCTGCAACCTCGCCCAGCCGGAGATATGATCCATCTGGCTATGCATGATCGCATGCATGCGCCTGTAACAGTCGTCGCCTGCCCGCGAGAAATTTTCCTAGGCTGCCGCGGCGCGGCGGGACATCTTTGCTGCATTCGTGGCGTGGCGGGACATCTCTGCTGCTTTCGCGGCGCGGCCGGACCAGTCTGCTGCATCGACGGTGCGGCGGGACCTCCGTGCTGCTTCAGCGACGCGGCGGGACATCTGTGTTTCTACTTCCGCGCGGTGGGCAATGTTGGCTGCTCTCGCAGCAAGGCGGGACATCTCTCGTGCATCCGCTTCCATGCTCGCCTCTCCCTGGTGGCAATCTCTCGACCGAGAACTCACGCTGGCCATGGCAGACGCAAGGGAAGGATGCTGAATGACTTGTTTGTTTTTTGTGGATGAGGAATTGAGGAGGAATGTGCAGTCATCTTGGCATACTAGTATTTATAACCGAGTACTAATACGCTCCTAAGTGGGAAACCGTTTAGGTTGTGATCGGTGTGAACATGTTTGCAATTCAATATACTCCCCTTTTGTAAGGCCCCACTTTGGAAAGGTGCATGCATGCAACCATTTCATTGGTTGAATTGAAAGCCACTATTGTTGGTGCCATGGCTAAAAAATTAATATACTTCATGCGTGCTTTTTCATTGGCTGCATGCATGTGAGAGAGTGCATTGGGAGTGGAATGAAAGAATTAATGTGAGCAAATTACTATGTGTCTTGGTCTAAGAGAAATTGTCTTTAGGCCTAATAAACCCGGATGGAGGGAGTAGCGTGGTACTAATACGCTCCTAAGTGGGAAACCGTTTAGGTTGTGATCGGTGTGAACATGTTTTGCAATTCAGTATAGCATGGTACTAATACGCTCCTAAGTGGGAAACGTTTAGGTTGTGTGAACAGGTTTGCAATTCAATATAGCATGGAGTAATTTGCAATTCAAAATTTAGTTTTTCCATTTTATAAGGCTCAATTTGGTTGTTCCCCAACACATGTTCAGATTCCAAGCTGCATTAAATCATTGCATGCAAGTATTAAGAGAAAATTGACCAATGCATGTACTTTATGCATGCATGCATTGCAATTAATGCATTGATAAACATAATTTTTTGAGAAAAACAAGAGCATTAATTAGGTGCTTTTGCAAACTACAAAAAATATTCCACCACTCACCATCTTGGTTGGTGAGATTTTTGAATTAAGCCCTATAAACCGGAAAGGAGGGAGTACTGCTGTGTACGTGCAATAACGGGCACCGTCGTACACATATCTTATGGTTAATAGGGCGTTCGACAAGAATAGCCGCGTGGCGAGCTCTAGGCTAGTCTTTTTTTCAGACGCATTAAACCTATCTCTCGGGACTTCTCGCACGCACCATCGTGCCACCCTCAAAAACTTGTACTCTGAGTTTAGTAGTACGTTATACAGGAAGAGAAGAGGTGCACGCACGCACTCGTCTTCTCACACACGCGTCTTTTTTTTTCTCGAAAAGGAGGATGATGACCCCCGGCCTCTGCATCTGGGAGTCACACATGCATCTGTAGCTATGAATTGTAGTGTTCTCAAACATCCGATTGGCTCTATCATGGATGTACCTATATACTAAAACATGTCTAGATACATCTATATTTTGATAAATGGAAGGCATGTATTGTGGAACGGAGGGAGTGCTTGTCATCAAAATGGATAAAAAGGGACGTATCTAGAACTAAAATACGTCTACATACATCTCCTTTTATCCATTTTGATGACAAGTAGTACTTCTTACCCAAAGTAACTTTATATCCAACAGACACAAAGGGGTTGTTTGGTTTGTGACTAACTTTGCCAAAGATTGCCACACCTAAGGTTAGGCAAGTTTGACCAACTTAGGTGAGTGTTTGGTTCAAGCCACACCTTAGGCAAGCCACACTTGGACCCCACATGGCATACACACAAAAAGTGTGGCAAGATTCCCTTAGGCTTGCCAACTTGTGGCTCTTATTTTGATGAACTAACCTTATTCAAGTTTGGCAAAAATGTGTGACAAAGTATGGCAATGCTAGTCCTAAAACCAAACAGCCCCAAAATATCCGTGCGACTGTTGGAAATTACTGATCTGATGTCGAAGTAATTGTTGCATCGCCACCAAAACCCACCATTTCTTAAGCTAAAGTAGACCAAGGTAATCCCTATATTAGCATATTAATAAGATAAACAAAAGGCACTATAGAAACATTTAGGACGTGAGCTTGTCAATCTTAATGTGGAGGGACACAAGCTTAGCCCCGGCCAGCAGCTTGGGCAGAATTGTCAAGAAGGTCAGCTCCTGCACGTCGACGTCGCTGGGATCCTTGCTGCTTGTCACCTCCATTTCCACCTTGACGGCGTCGGTCGTGCCTTTGGGCTCCCTCGCTGGGTCGTTCGCCCACAGCTTGGCCACGTAGTGCGGTAGTGGGGACGCCCCCTCTCTGATGCAGACGACCGACACGGCGATAGGCGCGCCGATGTCGAGCATGCCGCTGACCAAGAAAAACGCGCGGTGGTCCTCCTCCGCAAATAGCAAGAGTCGTGGCTCTGACAGTGGCATTGCAGCTGGAGCACCTTGCCGTACTGGATCCTATGCACGGGCATGGGATGCGCAGTGCTGGTGTGGTGGTAGAGCGCCGGCGGCTGGCCTTCGTAGCCGCAGACGGGCACGGGGCATTTGCAGGGCGCGAGCGGACACACGCTCTGGTGATCGGCGAGCTTGTGGTAAGTGACGTAGAGCCCACAGCCTTCGTGCGGGCACTCCACCGTCACCGATGAAAGGACAGAGTCCACCGTCGTGTTCCACACGTCGAAGCCACCGCCGTGCTCGCACTTCTGGCACTGCCGCTGGTTCCCGGGGCGCTCGACGCGGCAGTCCGCGCACGCCAGGTGCCCTCCCTTGCACTGCAGAAATCAATCGAACAACACATCAATCAAGAAACATGCACCTTGCTCAATCAGCCGAACAGACGAGGTGTATTCGTACCTCATACACTGAAGGCGTCAAGGGGCGGATGCACAAGGGGCAGTGGAGCACGGTGAGGTCCATCAAGACCTTAGAGAGCTCCATCGTCGGGTCCTGTTCGGTCTGCATGATCTCGCCCTCCTCGTGCACAACCATCTCTCGACATGGGCCGGGGTATTACAAAGCTTTACCGTCACATATTTTATACTACTTCAAGGTGCATTAAATCAACACCTGCAAGTACTCCCTCCGGTCCTTTTTACTACGCACATTAGCTTTGTCTGAAATCAAAGTTTGCTAAGTTTGACCAAATTTATATTAAAAAATATTAACATCTAATAAATATAATATGAAAATATATTTCGAGATGGATCTAATAATAAATATGTTGTTATGTGAATGTTAGTAATTTTTTGTATAAATTTGGTCAAAGTTGGATGAGATTGACTTCAGACAAACCTAATAAGCAGAGTAAAAAGGACCGGAGGGAGTATCAAAAGGAGAGTCACGGCATGCATGCATGCGTTGTAATTAATGCATCGGTAAACGCAAATTATTGAAATATATCGAGTGCAGTGCTTTGATGTGTCGCGTCAACTCGTACATCAACGAGAAGTTTGATTATCCTCTCCCTCGCGGACTTAACTGCACCTGCCTTTGGCTGTATGACAGGTTGGCCACACACCTGTCGGGCCCACCTGTCATACACGCAAAGGCAGGAGCGTCCCTCCCTCGCCCATGAGTGTGGTGGCTGGCAAGACTAGGAGAAGCTTTCGCTACACGCTCTCCCTCCCGCACGCGGTGGACATGCAGCAGTTCAATCGGTGTTAGATGGCCAGAAGCGTAGTGTAGTACTCCTCCAGTGCAGTAGTACTCCATCATTGTTCGACTTCCCGAAGAGGCGAAGAGCCAAGCGTAGACCGGACGCTCGTGTGGCAGTTTCATGTTTAGACTAGTCTAGGATAGAGTCTACCATGCCTGTAAGCTTAAAATCGTTGGGGTCGGCTCCATGCTATGTGGCCGTCTCGAAGTTTAAAAAAATCAAAATAGTCTTCTGGCCCTACCTGACACCCTGGTGATTGTAGTTTGCACGCTCTTCTGGTCAAGACAGGAATATATATTTTAATTTGTTTTTTTCGAAAAGGGGGGACTCCCCGGCCTCTGCATCAGAACGATGCATATGGCCACATATATTTTAATTTGTGGTGGGTAAATGTTAGAGGTTGCAGCAAATATATTGTACACTGCGGGTCTTTCAGCCAAGTTTAGAGGCAAGCATGTGAGGCCAGTGCTATGATGTGTCGCGTCAACTCGTACAACGAGGAGAAGCTTGATTTTACTACACGCCTTCTCCCTCACCCATGCGCGCGGTTGCTCGCAAACGAGGACATGCTTTTGCTTAGTAGTACTTCTACAACAAGTTATCCGTCCCGCTCGCGGTGCATGGACATGCAGCAGTGGATTCGACACTGTAGAAGCAGTAGTAGTAACATCATTGTTCGTCTTCTCGAAGAGGCGAAGGGCCAAGCGTAAACCGAATGTTGCAGTTGCGAACATTGGAGCACGCATATAGCCAGGCTCTTGCATGAGACGAAATTTCTATGTGAGCCCACTATTGTACTAGTACGTACAACTACTTGCTAGTATAGCCCCACCACTCCAATCCATCTACTCCCAAGTCTCTGTGCAACACTGCTCACTCCAATCCAAGACCAAGTGACCAGAAGCCACAAGCAACTATGGAGGCGATGGACGCGAGCGGCAGTCAGCTCTGCCAAATCATCCAAGGCGCCGGCCTACGGCCCCGCACCGCGCAGCGTTTCCAGACGGTGCTGGTGACCGCATGCATCGTTCACACGGTTATCACCGCCGAGGGAGGAAACCCACAGCTGCCGGAGAGGCCCGATCCTCTGCCCGTGTCGTTCTCTCCGACACAGCGCCGGCTCGGGAGGTCCTCCGATCCTTCTTCCTCCCTGCCGTATTGTCTGCAGATCCTCCCTGCCACTGCCGACATCCCGGCGACCCTCAGGTATAAGTTCTTCGAAAGCGGCCTTGCTCTACTGCCCCAGCTCCCCACGTGTCTGCATGTGCATCTTTTTCTACTCCCATCAGCTCTTCCAAAGCCACCTAAATTTTTAGTATTATTAGAGGTAAAGCTACTTCATGCATTCGAATCTAGGGCTTTGTTGAAACAACGAATAAAGGGGGTGAGGGAGTCCTAGATTAGGGGGTGTTCGGATAGCCGGACTATACCTTCGGCCGGACTCCTGGACTATAAAGATACAAGATTGAAGACTTCGTCCCATGTCCGGAAGGGACTTTCCTTGGCGTGGAAGGCAAGCTTGGCGATACGGATATGTAGATCTCCTACCATTGTAACCGACTTTGTGTAACCCTAACCCTCTCCGGTGTCTATATAAACCGGAGGGTTTTAGTCCGTAGGACAACATACACAACAACAATCGTACCATAGGCTAGCTTCTAGGGTTTAGCCTCTCCGATCTCATGGTAGATCTACTCTTGTACTACCCATATCATCAATATTAATCAAGCAGGACGTAGGGTTTTACCTCCATCGAGAGGGACCGAACCTGGGTAAAACTTCGTGTCCCTCCCTCCTATTACCATCCGGCCTAGACGCACAGTTCGGGACCCCCTACCCAAGATCCGCCGGTTTTGACACCGACATTGGTGCTTTCATTGAGAGTTCCTCTCTGTCATCGCCGTCAGGCTTGATGGCTCCTACGATCATCGATAGTGATGCGGTCCAGGGTGAAACTTGTCTCCCCGGACAGATCTCTGTCTTCGGTGGCTTTGCACTGCGGGCCAATTCACTTGGCCATCTGGAGCAGATCGAAAGCTATGCCCCTGGCCGTCAGGTCAGATTTGGAAGTTTAAACTACACGGCTGACATCCGCGGGGACTTGATCTTCGACGAATTCGAGCCACTACCGAGCGCGCCGCACTGCCACGACGAGCATGATCTAGCTCTGCCGCCTAACAGTGCCCTGAAGGCCGCACCTGCATCGGCTTCGACCCTTAATTCGGAGCCAACCGCGTCGACCGAGGATGGGTGGATTGACGCCGCCTCGGGGCCGCGATCCTAACGGAGATTGAGCCGAACACCAGCCCCGCACTCCGCGAGACTCATGATTCCAAGGAGCCGGACTCCTCTCCGGACTCCGAACCATTCGCGCCTCTGCCGATCGAATCCAATTGGGTGCCGATCATGGAGTTTACTGCCACGGACATCTTTCAGCACTCGCCCTTTGGTGATATTATAAAATCACTAAATTCTCTCTCTTTGTCAGGAGAGCCCTGGCCGGACTACGGTCAACGAGATTGGGGCGCGGACGATGAAGAAATTCAAATCCCACCCACCACCCACTTTGTAGCCACTATCGATGATTTAACCGACATGCTCGACTTCGACTCCGAAGACATCGACGGTATGGACGCCGATGAAGGAGACGATGAAGAACCAGTGCCTATTAGGCCCTGGAACGCCACCTCGTCATATGACGTATACATGGTGGACGCACCAAAAGATGACGACGAGAAGCGGAAGGATGCACAGAAGGCTTGTTCCCTCGAAAAGCAGTGAAAGCGGTGATGCAAGCGCCGCCCCAAATCCCGCCTCGATAGAAATAGCGACCTCACAGACCCAGCGCTGGAGCAGGGCGAACCGCTGCTGGACAACGGCAATCCGGATAATCAAACCGAACAAACAAATCCTATCAAGGATAATGGTCCGGATGACATAACGCCGGACAGACACCCGGAGCAGCAGACTGCCCGTAAAAGGCTTGTTGCCACCGCGAGGAGTCTGAAAAAGCAGAAGCAAAGGCTCAAGGCCACGCAAGACACACTCCAAATCAGATGGAGTAAAATACTCAACACTGCAGCAAGGTACGGCGACAATCGCCCCTCCAAGAGCTACCCAAAGCGGAAGCTACTACCCGAATTCGATGAGGAGGCCTTAGAACCCCCACAACCAAATATCAAAGCAGCCACCTGGTCGGATAGACGACCCCTCTACCAACACAGAGCGGCATACAATGCCGCTCACAATATAATACGCGACCCATGCGAGGGCTCGCACCCAAAGGACGGCACAACAAGATCCATCTATGGACCACGCAAGCGCGCCCCTGCATACAATGCAACACAACAAACATCCGAACAACGCGGTACACCCAGCTACAAGGGTGCCGCACACCCCCTATGTTTCACCGATGAGGTGCTGGACCACGAATTTCCAGAGGGATTCAAGCCCGTAAATATAGAGGCATACGACGGAACAACAGACCCTGGGGTCTGGATTGAGGACTACATCCTTCATATCCATATGGCTCGAGGAGATGATCTCCACGCCATCAAGTACCTACCCCTCAAGCTCAAAGGGCCAGCTCGTCACAGGCTCAAAGGCCTCCCCGAAAGCTCCATTGGAAGTTGGGAAGAACTCGAAGATGCCTTTCGGGAAAATTTTCAAGGGACTTATGTCCGACCTCCGGATGCGGACGATTTGAGTCATATAACTCAACAGCCCGGAGAGTCAGCCCGAAAGCTTTGGAACATGTTTCTTACTAAAAAGAACCAGATTGTCGACTATCCGGACGCCGAAGCCTTGGCAGCTTTCAAGCATAGCGTCTGTGACGAATGGCTCGCCAGACACCTCGGCCAAAATAAGCCGAGAACGATGGCCGCATTAACAAACCTCATGACTCGCTTTTGCGCGAGTGAGGACAACTGGCTAGCCAGATGCAGCACCAGCGACCCCAGTACATCTGAAGTTAGAGATGGAAACGGGAAATCACGGCGCAACAGCAATAACAAACGCCGGAATAAAGAAGACATCACAAAGGGCATGGCAGTAAATGCCGGATTCAAAAGCTCTCGGCCAGGTCAAAAGCCGCCCCCTAAAGGCACTAGGGATGAATTGTCCAGCCTCAACAAAATTCTGGACCAAGTATGTCAGAGTCATAGTACCCCTGATAAACCTGCTAATCATACCCATAGAGAATGTTGGGTCTTCAAGCAGTCCGGCAAGCTCAACGCAGTACACAAGGGGGAGGATACACCAAGTGAAGACGAGGATGAGCCCCCCAAGCAAGACACGGGGGAACAAAAGAAATTTCCACCAGAAGTCAAAACAGTAAACGTGTTACACGTAATCAAGGGAAAAAACAATGCGGCACTCCCAGGAAAATATACCCAAGTGCCTGTCACCACAAAGTCCTGCCACTAGTCATCTCAACCGATCACTTTCGACCATCGCGATTACTCAGCAAGTATCCGACATGCAGGATGGGCTGCCCTGGTATTAGACCCAGTAATTGGCGGATATCACTTCACAAGAGTCTTGATGGACGGCGGCAGTAGCCTAAACCTAATATATCAGGATACAATCCGCAGGATGGGGTTAGACCCAACACAAATTCGCCATAGCAATACTACCTTTAAAGGAGTAACGCCAGGCCCAGGGGCTCGTTGTACAGGCTCCCTCCTACTACAAGTTATTTCGGCTCCCCCGATAACTTCCGTCGCGAGCATTTAACTTTCCACATCGCTCCGTTTCAAAGTGGCTATCAAGCACTGCTCAGATGCGAAGCTTTCGCTCGCTTTAATGCAATACCACACTACGCCTCCCTAACACTCAAGATGCCTGGTCCACGTGGCATCATTACAGTGCACGGAAATATCAAGCGATCTCTGCGCGCCGAAGAGAGTGAGGCTGCCTTGGCAGCCGCATGCTAAAGGCGCCCGGACAAGCGAGAGCATCCAATAGGTCGTCAAGACCTCAGATACAACTAATCGAGTCCGGCGCCGCTACTTATACCGAATAAATGGTCACACCCCTATTTGTCAATACAAGGGGCTCAACACGCGCAGACGAGTGGCAATTTCTTCTCATCTTGAATTATACATGGTTTCTTTAACAAACTATCTTTTTGCACAACAACTTTTTCACCTAAATTCCTCTCTTTTACAGACGATCATCGTGCCACACCCGTCCAGGATACGGCACAACGGAGACACAGGCGCAGACGTGCAGCAGGGACCCGCTCCTAGGATTCTTTTTAGATTAAGACCCTGTGTAAACCTTTCTTACTGTCTCTTGTTGATACATATCCACCATTGAGAAGGATGCTGACGTCTTGGCATGTGGCCACGCCAGAACAATGCACATACCTGGACACAAGGGGCTTCTTACAAAGGCCATTATTTAGGCCCAGTTTATACCACAAAGACCGAATACCTTAGGGAGTGTTTGGCGTCGCGAGTTTGGCCCTGTATGCATCAGCTCCGAATCATTGTCTTTGGTCAAATGTTGGGTTTGCCCGGCTCCTGTGTTTTGGTGCCTTACGTTCCGCTTTACCGGCTAAGGTAGCACCAGGAGAACTACTGCGATTGTGCCCTGGTTCATCCGGACGAGCACCTCAGTAGAGAAAGCCAAAAACTGACTGTCATGATATAGCGTGAGACTGGTCAACCACTCGATGACCTATTGGAATGTTAGAATTCCTCCGCCTTAATGAAGGGCCGTTTCCGGCCAGGCATGTACGCACCCCGGGATCGGGAAAGTGCGGAGCCACCAGGGGCTATTTAGTAGCCCCACTGTCAAACTCCTATGGATAAGTGAAAGTGCTAAAGCATTATAGTCTGGTTTCCTCGCTCGCTCTGCTATCACCTCCTTAATAGGACCAAGACGTTGGGTTAACTGTGAACGCGTGTTTTTGCGAGCACCTCCGCATTATATGCGTGAGGGTTGAAGCCGACGGCTGCAATCTTTCAGGTTATACACATGTATACATAAACGGCCGCCCTGGAGGCATCATATTACTTTCAGGCAAAAGTATAAAAATAGCCTTATAAAAATTTATAAAAGCATTTTGCTTACAATGAGATTACATATCACTCAAACATAATATTTTTTTGAGCACTGGGTCTCTATCAAACGAGCACCCTCAAGAACTTCTTCAAAGTAGTGCTCAGCAGCCCTTCGACCTATGGCCGAATCTCACGCTGCAACAGTGGTAGCATCCATCTCCGCCCAGTATGCTTTAACACGGGCAAAGGCCATCCGTGCGCCCTCTATGCACGCCGACCTCTTCATCGCATTAATGCGCGGCACCACGTCAAGGAACTGCTGCCCCAAGCTGAAATAGCTGTTCGGTTTTGACCTTTCCGGCCATAGCTGATCCACAACAGACCTCATGGAGAGTCCGGACAACCTATTTAGTTCGGCCCATTCGGCTAATTGGTCAGTCAACGAAAGCGGACGCTCGGGAGAATGGAATTATCTCCAAAACAGCTGGTCTACTTCACGGTCCGTCTGACCCTGGAAATACTTGGCCGCATCGGCAGCGCTCGCTGCCAAATCCATATATAAATCCTCCAAATTCCACAGTCGATCCAGAGGGGCATACCGTGGATCTCCGAACTTCCTCTGCAACATAAAGGATTTCCCAGCTACAATATCCCCGGCTTCCCGCAGCTCCTCCTTCTTTGCCCTCATAGCAGAGCGGAGGTCCTTTTTCATCGCAGCAGCCTTCTCAAGGTCTGATGCCTTCGCTTGGTTTTCCTTTTCAAGAACCCGGCAACGGTCGGCGGCGGCTTTTAATTCTATGGCCATCTTGTCTCGGCTCTCGCCATGCGCGGCCTTCTCAGCTTGCAACTCTTCGGCCGCCTTCAAAGCAGCCGCATTACCCAACCTCGCTTGTTCCTTGGCTCGGGCAAGTTCTGCCCGCAAGGCTTCAACAGTGGCCGCTCCATCTGCAGTCACAACATATTAAAGATACTAGCATCATGCTGCTCTTCCTATGTGGCGTTTACCAGGTAATGACACTTACCCTGTGCCTCGTCAAGCCTTTTGTTAACAAGCTCGATGTCGGCGTCTGCCACATCCAACCGCCGTCCTAAATGGGCAAAATCGCTAGTCCGGCTAGCCACCGAAGCTTCCATCACCTGCACATAGAGGCAGTATGGTTATTACCTGGGAATATGATCCTCTATTCGTCGTCGTTTCCGACAACAACCAGAGTCTCAGGGGCTACTATCTACACAGGGCACACCTAGCATGTGCAGGACTATCATACATTCTTTTACGTACCTCAAAGCCTGTCAGTAGACTCATAAAAGCTTCATGCAATCCGCTTTCGGCGGACGATATTCTCTCCATCACCGTATTCATCAGCACATGGTGTTCATCTGAGATGACCGCTCGCCCCACCAATTCCCTCAGAACATCCGATCGCACACTAGACGGTGCCGGACTCTTTTGTCTGCTCTCTTCGGGAGCCGGACACTGGGAGCTTCGGGGGTCAATGGGATTATCTTCTGGCCTAACCGGACTCGGAGAGGCCCTCCGCGACGACACTTCAGGGTCGCTCGCTTCCGGAGCGGAGGAGTTCGGAGGAGGCATTTCGCTCTCCATCATCTCTGGAAGAAGATCCCCCGAAGACGAGCTCATTTGAGAGGGGCTAAGGCCCGAACTGCAAAGACATATGCGGTGGTTATTTTCTCAGAAGAAAACGATGGCATATTTGTACTATTAAAGTATTTCGGGTCACTTACGACTCGCGGGAGAATTGATCCCCCCGCGGACTTTGTGCGGCAACAGCGCCCCCCAAGGTAGGACACTCTGTGGGAGACTTCTTCTCCCGTTTGGAAGCTTCAGCTTCCGAATCCCCGGGCGCAGTCCTTTTCCTCTTCTGGTCGTCTTCCTTCATGGAGACGCTTGCTCCCTCGGTTAGAATGGGCAGCGTTGGGGGCCGCGTCCGCCCGTATTATCCTCTACAATATCTTCCTCCAAGGGCTCCGGGAAAGTGCGGTCTGGAGCATCTTTTCCAATACCGGATTTTCCAATCCCTCAGGGAGAGGGGCCGAACACCGAATCAACTTCGCCTTTGTTAGCCAGTCCTGGTCAAAAAGCGAACCCTCAGAAATAACTTCGTAACAAAGGAGAGATAGTATGTTTGGCCGAAAGATGCCTTACCTGTTCGGCAGCGCGGTTACTACTCAGGCCCACATCCTCGGTGATTTCCGGACACTCCACCTGAGGTTCGAAGAATGACTTGTACATCTCCTCGTACGTCAGGCCGAGAAAATTTTGAATGACACGCGGTCCCTCGGGATTGAACTCCCACAGGCGAAGAGGCCGGCGTTTGCAAGGCTGGACTTTACGAACCAGCATAACTTGTATTACCGCAACCAAACTGAAATCTCCATTGAAGAGATCTCGAATGCGGCTTTGCAGTATAGGCATGTACTTGGCTGGACCCCAGCTCAGACCTCTACTGATCCATGACATCAGTTGTGGTGGAGGGCCCGAGCGGAAAACAGGGGCGGCCGCCCACTTGGCACTTCTAGGAGCCGTGATGTAGAACCACTCCTGTTGCCACAATTCAGACACCTCTGGGATGGAACCTTTGGGCCACGGAGCTCCCATCATCTTGCGTATTGAGGCACCTCCACACGCTGCATGTTGCCCCTCGATCATCTTCGGCTTTACTTCAAAGGTCTTGAGCCATAGGCCAAAGTGAGGGGTAACCCGGAGGAAGGCCTCACACACGACAATGAATGTCGTGATATGAAGAAAGGAGTCCAGAGCTAGATCATGGAAGTCTAGCCCGTAATAAAACATCAAACCCCTGACAAAAGGATCCAGAGCAAGGCCTAGACCTCGGAGGAAGTGGGAAACGAACACGACGTTTTCGTTGGGTTCGGGGGTGGGGACGGCCTACCCTCGGGGAGGCAGCCGATGCAAGATCTCGGCGGTCATATATCTGGCCTCCCTCAACATTTTGATGTCTTCCTCCATGATGGAGGAAGGCACCCATCGGCCTTGAAGGCTAGATCCGGACATGACTGAAGGTTTGGAGCACCTGACCTGAACTTTGGGCATTTGAGCTTGAGGTGGGGGAAGGATTCGATTGAGCACGGGAGGGAAAAATAAAAGCCTTGTCCCTTTATAAAGAGGGTGAATATCAAGCGTCCTCTCCGTGTCCGTTTGGACTTGCCTATAATTTAGGAGTCCTAGAAGCGGTTGGGTTACCCACGCCCGTATTGATGAGAATCCCGGAATAAGGGGACACGATCTCTGCTTTAACAAGACGTGCCAAGGAAACCGCCTCGCATGACGCTGAGGTGGGATAACAAAACAACTCGGATAAAGGCTTGGCCGTGGTGTGTTACACTACGGAATACGTCAGCAGACTAGATTTGTGTAAATATTATTCTCTCTATGGCAATATGTGGAAACTTATTTTGCAGAGCCGGACACTCTCTTTGTGTTCAAAATCTTCTATGAAGTACTTGGAGGAGGAACCCGCCTTGCAATGCCGAAGACAATCTGCGCACCGGACTCGTCGTCATTGAAGCCTGGTTCAGGGGCTACTGAGGGAGTCCTGGATTAGGGGGTGTTCAGATAGCCGAACTATACCTTCGGCCGGACTCCTGGACTATGAAGATACAAGATTGAAGACTTCATCCCGTGTCCGGAAGGGACTTTCCTTGGCGTGGAAGGCAAGCTTGGCGATACGGATATGTAGCTCCTACCATTGTAACCGACTTTGTGTAACCCTAACCCTCTCCGGTGTCTATATAAATCGGAGGGTTTTAGTCCATAGGACAACATACACAACAACAATCATACCATAGGCTAGCTTCTAGGGTTTAGCCTCTCCGATCTCGTGGTAGATCTACTCTTGTACTACCCATATCATCAATATTAATCAAGCAGGACGTAGGGTTTTACCTCCATCGAGAGGGCCCGAACCTGGGTAAAACTTCGTGTCCCTCGCCTCCTGTTACCATCCGGCCTAGACGCACAGTTCGGGACCCCCTACCCGAGATTCGCCGGTTTTGACACCGACAGGGGGAAAGTTGTAGCATGAATCTAGGACTTGATTCAAAGAGGAAATAATATGGTGAAAGTAGTAGAGACCAGATACCCAACCGATCTCTTAGTTGAAAAGGGAAATAATGGGAAAACGCAGTACAAAGTGGATAAGGAACAGATCTATTATTGGTTGAAAAAATGATAGAAAGTGGCGGCTGGTGGACAAGTCAACAGAGTATGTCCAGGATTAGATTTGCTGCCATCACATACTAAAAGGTCTCCAGGATTAGATTTGCTGCCCTCACATAGTAAAAGGTCTCAGGATTAGATTTGCTGCCCTCACATAGTAAAAGGTCTCAGGATTAGATTTGTTGCCCTCACATAGTAAAAGGACTCCAGGATTAGATTTGCTGCCCTCACATAGTAAAAGTTCTCCAGGATTAGATTTGCAGCCCTCACATAGTAAAAGGTCTCCAGGATTAGATTTGCTGCCCTCACATAGTACAAGGTCTCCAGGATTAGGTTTCCTACCCTCACATAGCATGAACAAACTTGGCATCACCATTTTATGCCTCCTTGTAGGTACATTGTGCTGATGCGTCCACTGTCGCATGTCCTTATACCAACCTTTTGCTGTTGTTAATGTAAGGGCGCATGTAAAATGAAGCAATCACACTATTACCTTAGGGGCATGTCTAACCAGTGTTATTGTTAATCTAATGCCTCCAGAGATAAGATGCAATTAAACTGTGTTACAAATGGCACTCCTGCTGTTTTCCCCAGTATGATAAGTAAGTTGCTCCTTTATGCTGCTGAGTGTCCTGGTGTCCCAACGGTCCCATGCCCTTAAACCAACTCTTTAGCTGCTTTTGATTTACTGTGTCTGGTAAACAAGCAATGCCACCATTAAAGTAATCCCATATTTGAGGAATCTCATTGTTGATCGTAATGCTTCTAGTAACATGAAGCATTCCTGACTTTTTAAAATGTCTACTGGCCTTGCATGATTGCCGTGAACATAATTAAGATGCTTCTTTTCATTTTGTATATGTTTCGTATATTCTTATTGACCAACAACTGTTTACTTTCTATCTTTTTGTGCAGATAGGGATATCCATTTCACCTTGTTGCTATTGTGACCTTTTGGTGAACTGCACAAAACACTTTTTTGGAATGAGTGTCTTGTGCAGTTCAACTAAAATGTCACGTGGGCAACATCTCTCAATTTTGGTGGAACTGCACAAAATGGTGATTGGAGTTTCCAAAATCTCCGTCAAGTTCTGCTGGTAATCTCATGCAACATTTTATTAGCCTTTGCAAGATGGAGCCGTCACTGTCACCACAATGGCACTTTATTTTAGTGGAACTGCACAAAAGGATAAGAAAATTATAGTTGCACCTTACATGAGCCGGACAGCCAACCTTAATGTTCCTCAATTTTAGTGCAACTACTAAAGAAGAACCTGCCAGCTCACAAGAGCAAGTACTTCTTGCTAGCTGAATTATGCAATCTTTGCTTCATTTTAGGTGAACTGCAGAAAAAGGCGCATGAATTGAATCATGGAACTCCAGGCAGACCTCATCCAAGTAGAGCTGGAGGTTGAGTTCAAGGAGGCCGCTATTAAAGTGAAATCATGCTCTCCTGTCTCCTTGTTTGTGCTGTGCAAACATGCTGTGCAAACAGGAATACTCAACTACAGATGTTGTGACGGTCAAGAGCATTCACCAAGTTCTTCGATTGTATGACATGGCTAGCCAAGATGGATTTAATCCCGATATTCACTTTATCAAAAGGCTCTAATGGGTTGGTTCTGAATCTCCCAAGCTGGGAATCAGTGAGATGTGTAGGCATTTTTGTTGTACTTATTATTTGAATCTTATTTGTTGGTTCTGAATCTTGCAAGCTGGGAATCAATGAGATGTGTAGGCATCTTTGTTGTACTTATTATTTGGATCTTATTTGTTGGTTCTGAATCTTGCAAGCTGGGAATCAATGAGATCTGTAGGCATCTTTGTTGTACTTATTATTTGGATCTTATTTGTTGGTTCTGAATCTTGCAAGATGGGAAACATGGCATGATGATGTAGAGGACAACAACCATAACAAACAGTTCAAACTTGGTAGTATTATCTTTGTGAAAGCGCGACAAATGTGCTGATCGTGTGCGTCCTGAGAATAATAATTCTAATTGTTGTGCATGTTGATCCTGTGGCACTGATAGAACGAGCGAATGCATTGCTTGTTTTAAGTATAAATTTCTATTAAAGCTAATTAAATTTAAGTAAAGTGACCACTAACTCCTATTATTACAGTACCAATACAGACCCGCTCATGAACCGACGTGTGGCCGAGGGTGCATCTTCTGTCGGGCGTGCAGCGGACGAGGGAGGGGTAGTAACTGTTGTCGCCTGTACACACTCAGCTTACTGTTCAATCCAGTTCCCCAAGAGCTGAAAAACGAACTGCTGCCACTGCCTACACACTCGTTCACTCTAAGAGACTCCAATGGCAATCCGAGGGGTGAGCCTGCTGGATATGGACTTCAGCAAGGAGTTCCCCTTTGAGTTCGCCGTTCAGTCATATGGCTGCACCAAGTGGAATGTGATGTACACCAATGATACGGACTCGGTGAAGCTCTGCCTCGCCTCAGTCCTATGGCTGCACCAGGTTCTGGAGCATTCGCCCGTTTCATCGGCAGCGCCAACTGCACCTTTGCTACGGTGGAGAGAAGGAAGAACGTGACGATTCGGCCATCTGGTGCAACAAGCTTGTCGACATCCAGAAGCAATACAAGATCATCAGCAACTGGCAGGAGAAGGACTCTGTGGTTGACCTCGTTGAGACCATCATCGACCCCTGATACGCCAACGTGAAAGAAGACGACCTGAACACGTGGGAGGTACCTCTGAATCTAGCCTACATAACCTACGCGGCCAAGGACGCATACGCATGCTACGACATGTACAGGCAGATCTTGGACATGAGGGCGTGTCTGCTTCCCGTAACTGGCGAGTACACGGACAGCCGCAGGGTCATGATCAAGCGTGCCAGGAAGGTCTAGATGTTGTACTTTATCTGTTTATAAGAACCTTTATCATCTGAGTGTTTCATGCATTAGCCTATGTGTCGTAATTATATGTTTTGTCCGAAATATTTCTTTTAAGAACCCATTAACTTGATTGCTTTTTTTAGTGGCTATTTCCCTATGTATGTAAACTAGTTCACTTGTCCGTAAAAAAACTAGTTCACTCGGCTGCCGTGCTTTGAATCTCCTTCCTCCCAACATATTCCCCTCCTCAGGTGGACCCAGCAGGTCTCTGAATTTTCTCCCACTTTCTTTTTCGATGTAAACTCAGTTTTCTCCCAGTACTTTCCCCTAGAACCAACTCAACTGTCCCACGTCTAGCCTAAAAAATAATAATACGCCACGTGCTATTAACTCATCAAATTAAAATGATATTTTATTTCGTAAGTTGAAAGTTCTTACAAAATAATAATAATAATAATTGTTTATATATAACTTGGCAAGTTAACTCCTAGTGATTGCGTACATAAGCTTGCAAAGATTTTACTGACGTGCAATCATGTGTTTATGTTTTTATAACATTTCTCCGTCTAGCCCAACATGATATTTTCATCCAGCCCAGCAAGTCCGCGTATTTCAAGAAAAATGCAAATGGGATTGAAACGGGCTGCATAGATGCTACATCATTGTTTCACCCAGCCCACCAAATGGACTAAAAAAACAAATGGACTGGCTGACATGTGGGCCAGTAGGTCGAACCCTAAGAAGGCATTGGATTTACATCCAATGGCCGGCATTTTTCTTCAATCTCTCGTCTTCTTGCTCCAGCCGCCCAAAGCAGCGCCGGTCGTGCCGCGTGCTCCTGCCTCTCGTGGCTGGCTGTGATGCCGCGGAGGCCTCACCGCCCCTACTACTCCCACCGCTGGCCCAGGGTATCCCTCTACTCACCCACACACCCTGTTATTCTGCGGCGACGGCAGCCTCACGCCGCAGCCGAACCAGTGAACCCTCGTACTCCTCTCCGCATGGGCATCCACTGCTGCGTCTTCCCCGGCTCCACGTCGTCCCCTTCCTAGGCCTCGCCGTCGTCCACCGCCTTGGTGCTCTCGGCGCGGCATGGTCAATGTGGTCAACGACCGACTTCCATCGGAAGAGTACTGTACGTGGAGAGGCTGACAACTGGGTCCACGGCCACAACCCAGTTTTTTTGTGATTTGCCAAGTAAGTCATTATGTCAGGCCTGTTGGGCTGCAAATCTTTCAAGACGAGGAGAGCTTCATTCTGTTGGCCGAGAAAATGGCCTATCAGTAATGAGAAATGGGCTGTACAATTTTAAAACACATCAAACCGGCAATTAGTTTCAAATATCTTTTTTTTCATTTCGAGATTTTAAATTACATTAATTTTTATGCGTGGAGAATTTGTTGGATTTTGTATTGATATACATTTATTTTTAAAATCAGTTTGAATGTGAGTCAAAATTTCAGGATTAAAAACAGTTCGGACCGCACTGAAATATGCAAAATTTCGTATAATTTTTTAACCGTGGCCACAATATGGGATGTAATGCTAACAAAAAGAATATGGGCTCCAAAAAAACCTTAAGAATTAGCAAATGGGCTGTAAATAATTAGAAATAATGGCAGATGGGTTGTATGTTGTTTTCCACAGATTTGAGGCTTTCCTAAAAAAGGTTGACGCACAAGCGGTGACTGTTGGATGTCCATCGAACGGCTGTTGTGCTTCTTCAATCTCTGCTCTTCCTGCTCCAGCCGCTCAAACAAGCGTCGGCGGGACTGCCTGCTCCCTCCTCCCCGCGGCCGGCTGTGCTGCCGCGCAGGCCTCACCGCCCCACCGTACTCCCATCGCTGGCCTAGCCATCCCTCTACTCACCCACACCTGCTGTTATTCTCCAGCGACGGCAGAGGAACCAGTAAACCCTCGTACAGTCGTACTCCCCTTCGTGTGGGAAACAACTGCCGAGTCTTCCCTGCCTCCGTGTCGTTCCCTTCCTAGGCCTCGCCGTCGTCCACCGCCCTGGTGCTCTCGGCGTGGCCTAGTCAACATGGTCAACGACCGACATGCATCTGAAGTGGATTGTACATGGAGAGGCCGATAGCTGGGTCCATGGCCGCACGCAAGGAAATGCCTCCTTATTACGCGCAAAATAATGATTCCTCCACCTGACATCAGGGACCCACCGAAAGGGCCTCTGTATTTCGCAAAAAAAACGTTACCGCCGCTGACAGCTCGGACCCACCAGCTATACTTCGCACACAAGGAAGTACCTCCTTATTACGCACAAAAAAATGAATACTCCCCCTGTTAGCTGGGACCCAGTATAGTGGCAGGCTGACTTGTGGGCCTACTAAGTTGACAGGGACGGAGTGCTTTGTCAACTTAGTCAATATGCACGATTCTAGCTCCAGTGACCGTACGATGTCCATCCAACGGCCGTAGTGCTTCTTCAACATCTGGTCTTCTTGCTCCAGCCGCCCAAACCAGCGTCGGTCGTGCCTCGTGCTCCTGCCTCCCGTGGCCGGCTGCGATGCGGCGGAGGCCTCACCGCCCCCTATTACTCCCACCGCTGGCCAGGCCATCCCTCCACTCACTCACACCCCCTGTTATTCTGCGGCGGCGGCAGCCTCACACCGCAGTGAACCCTCATACTCCTCTACGCGTGGGCATCCACTGCCGAGTCTTCCCCAGCTCTGCGTCGTCCCCTTCCTAGGCCTCACCGTCGTCCACCGCCCTGGTGCTCTCGGCGCGGCGTGGTCAACGTGGTCAAGGAACGGCTTCCATCGGACGTGTACTATACGTGGAGAGGCTGACAGCTGGGTCCACGGCCGCAGCAAGGAAGTGGCTCCTTATTACGTGCAAAATAATTATTCCTCCACCTGACAGGAGGGACCAACCGGACGGGCCACCGTATTTCGTGAAAAAAACGTTTGCCCCTACTGCTAGGACCCACCAGCTACATCTTTGCACGCAAGGAAGTGTGTCTGGGCAAAAAAACGATTCAGCCCCCTGACTGCTGGGACCCATCTGCTACATCTTTGCAGGCAAGGAAGTGCCTGACAGTCGGGACACACCTGGTCGAAGCGTACGTAGCATTGTCATTATGGTCATGAACGTGTACGTACATATATACTGGTGGATGTAGAGGCGTGCATGTGTCCTAGTAGAGGTGCGTACGTGTCGTACTAGAGGCGCACACGTAGCATCTACACGTATGTACAGCGGCCAGGGTGCAAGAAAGAAAATACGGCCACGTATATGTACATACGGGCGGGGTCTCGAACGCCTACTCGCGCATACGTACGGCCAGGGCTCGTGTACATGGCTGGGTCGGAACAGAGAAAGAACATCGTCGTCGTGTTCATGCGGAGGCAACGGAATGCGTCGTGTTCATGTGGAGGCAACGGAATGCGTCGTGTTCATCGGGAGGCAACGGAACGCGTGGGAGCCAAAATAGGCGATGGAAACGAGGCCTGGCGTACCGCACAACGGAGGAAACAGACCTCCTACGTTCGGAACGGGGTCCTGTTGATCGAGAGGGGTCTGGCGTACTACAAAACGGAGGAAACAGACATCCAACGGTCGAAACGGGGGTCCTGTTCATCGGGAGGGGTGTGGCGTCCTGCAAAACGGACAAAACAGACCTCCTACGGTCGAAACGGGTGTCCTGTTGATCGGGAGGGGTGTGGCGTACCGCAAAACGGATGAAACGGACTTGTGTTGGAGCGCTACGGTCAAAACGGGGGTCCTGTTCATCGGGAGGGGTGTGGCGTACCGCAAAAAGGGACTCCACGAGATACTGTTCATCTCCACCGTCGACCTCCTCCAGCCTCCACGGGCTCCTGTTCATCCAGCCTCCACCACGTGCTACTCCACTGGCTACTGTTCAACCACCCCACCATGGGTACCCCTCCACCGTCTACTGTTCATCCAGCCCTCCACACCACAGGGTCCTGTTCAACCACCCCTCCACGGGCACCCCTCCACCGTCTACTGTTCATCCAGCCCTCCACCACACCACGGGGTCTTGTTCATCCAGAGGCAACACCACCGCTTACTGTTCATCCAAACCCCCCCGCAACGCTCACTGTTCATCCCAGAGGCAGCATCGATTGGCTTCAGTTAGCAGCAGTAGCAAAGGAATCGCTCGATTGGGTTCAGTTAACAGCCATCGATCAATCGCTCGGGTTCAGTAACGCGTAGCTTGCAGTGCAATCGCTCGGGTTCAGTTAGAGCCCAACACCTCGCTCGGGTTCAGTTAGAGCCAACGCTTCACACACACGCGCGTACGTGTACGAGAGAAACGCGCATCGCTCGGCCCCTGACCTCCCACCGTAATCAGGAACTCCCCGAAATTTTCCTCCCCCTCGCTTCTACCACGATTTTTTCTGTCATGGACGGCCCAAAGAATGTCATGCAGCTGTGTCTCCGGCCCGCCCAGGACGAAAAGCCCATTTTCTGTCATGATTTTTTGTCATAGAAGTAGGAGCCCACCACATCTATGATGATACCGGGTTTTGTCACAATTATCATCATAGAAGTGTCATATGTATGACAGAAAAAAATTTCATTCGGCCCAAAATGTCACGGATGTGTCCTTTTTTGTAGTGCATGTTGGAAGTTTTATTGATGGTCGAAAATGGAACTACCAGCCAGTTAATATCAGTCTGATAAACATTCATGCATAGCACATCTTCATATGATGCACAATCAAAAAGATATGCTATTTTGAAAATGCCCACACAATGTCGAGTGTGCAAAAAACAGAGAAAATGAGGGACAAAGTTTTGGCAAGTGTTGGACATGGTGTGCGTAGATGAAAATGGGGACCCACGCGTCAATAATGGCAGAGGTAAAAAAAATTGGAGATATTTTCACTGCATCAGGTGGAATCGAACCCGGGCGGAACAGCGGCCGGGTAGTGTCACTTGGCCACTGGGCTAGTTTAGTAGTTTTGGTAGAAATAAGGCAACATCTACCATTACTGTAGCATGCCTTCCCCGGCTCCGGTGGTTTGTCCTCGTCCTCCGCCTTTGTGCGCTTGCTGCGGCGCCGCTGTCTGTCATTGTGAACATGCTGAACAAACGAGAGGAATTTAGAGAGGACTGTACGTGGAGAGGCGGATAGTCAGGACCCACCAGGTCTATGGCCGTATGCAAGCAAGTGCCTCATTGAAAAAAATACTTCCTCCTAATGCTACATTGATGTTGGGGCCCACGGGTATGTCAACATAGTTACATTTTGTTTTGAGGTGCTTCAACATAGTTACTAAAGGAGGTAAATTTACAACGAAGCTGAGGAGCTGGTAGGTATCATTTATTATCAGTTGGCCAGCAAGTATCAGATGGGTTGTCGGCTGCCCCGTCTAGGCTTTATTTTTTAACATGCGCAACCCACGACATGATGGTTTGTATTTTCTTGAGGGCCGTCATGTATCGACCAACCTATGGACCTCCCATCCTAGGTTTTATTTTTCCTGAAACATCCGTAGCCCAACTTATGTATTTTTTTGAAGAAAACGCAGAGGTCTATTCTGTTTTTCTATATAACAATAGGAACGCCAGGTCCAACTTATGTTTCCCTTCTAACTATATTATATATACTCATCTTATTTTATATGTTATTATATATTATTGTTATTTTCATCATATATTTAACAGATACTTACATATAGAAGAAAACAATATCCCACGTCTTATTAACTTATAGAAATAATTTTTAACAATAAAATCCTGGATTGTTTTACATTAAGGCAACGAAAATGCTGGTGATTGTGTACAAA
Source organism: Triticum urartu (assembly GCF_003073215.2). NCBI lineage: Eukaryota > Viridiplantae > Streptophyta > Magnoliopsida > Poales > Poaceae > Triticum > Triticum urartu. The sequence continues at coordinate 517,165,523 of NC_053025.1, read as the reverse complement.
AGCTTGGTAAGATTTAAGGACCAATGTAATAACAAAGCACTTATTATTTAAATATATTTATAACTGTTGTTGTTCTGGGAACTAGGGTACCCAGACCTGCCTACCTGCGGCCCGCGGCGTGGCTCCATCAGCGGCCTGGTACGGGCCATCTTTGGCGTCAACAAGATAAGACCCTCGCGAGGCGGATAACGCCAAGACCTCCGGAGGGAGCGACCTCCTCAGGCTAGCTCCCGAGGAGCGAAGATTCCTATGCAAGCACCTACCTCCCGAGGCTCGGGTGACGCAAGCCATGACGACGAAGGCCAGGCAGGCGCCAACAAGTGCAGTACATCATGTTTCATCTTTGGTGCTAAGGAGGCAAGCGCAGGCGCGGGGTCCCGAGGAATCACCCAAAGGTTTCCATTCCCGTGCTACAAGACCAAGACCGCTAGGACGGATGTCATCGTCGAGCCCACCACGACGTCACAACCAGGAGCTTTGCAGGCGAAGACCACCTTTCGTTAGGATAAGATGTACTTCTTGTCCCCCTTCAAACTTGGCCAATGTGGGATCCCTTCCCGCCTTCGTTTTGGGGGAAGAGGACCGAGGCCACTATAAATATAGGCTAGCCACTACTGTCGGATTCAAGGCTCCACGCACCCAAGAAAAGTACGAACTCTGGGGTGCGCGCCAAGAACTCGATCTCCCCATCCTACCAACTCATCGCTCTCATGGCGTAGCTCGACGAACGGGAAAGGAAAGGGACATGGCAGTTTATCCAGGTTTGGGCCACCTTGCGGTGTAAAACCCTACTCCTGCTTTGGGGTGGATTGGCCTCATGAGGGGCTAAGGATGAACTAGTACAGAGGAAGAACAACCTCAGGAGGTCAGTTCTTGTGTTGGTGTGAGCTAGTGAGGGTTCGGGTTCCTATCCCCTTCTATGGTGGTGGCTAAACTATATATATATAGGCCTAGGTCCTCTTCCCCCAAAATGTACGTGGGAAGGGATTCCACAACGGCCAGTTTGAAAGGGGAGAAGAAGTAATCCTATCCCGATGAAAGGTGGTCTTGGCCTGCAAAGCTTCTGCTCGTGACGCCATGGTAGGCTTGGCGATGACCTCTGTCCTGCCGCCCTGGCGGTCTTGGTCTTGTAGCACGGGAATAGAAACCTTTGGTTGATTCCTCGGGACTCCGCATCTGCGCTTGCCTCCTTAGCACCGAAGAGGAAACGTGCTGCTCTGCGCTCGCTGGCGCCCACCTAGCCTTAGTTGTCATGGCTTACGTCACTTCAACCTCATGAGGTGAGCGCTTGCATAGGAATCTCCGCTCCTCAGGAGCCGGCCTAGGGAGGCCGCTCCCTCCGGAGGTCTTGGTGCCGCCCGCCTCGCGAGGGTCTTATCTTGTCGATGCTGAAGATGGGTCGTAGTAGGTCGTTGATGGAGCCACGCCGTGGGCCATAGGCAAGCAAATCTGGGTACCCTAGTTCCCAGAGCACCGACAATAGCCCCCGAGCTCAAGGCGCACTCAGACTTGGCTTCAGAGTGAAGCCAAAGGGAAAGGGCGAAGCGTCACGGGCCCCAATCGCCTACAGACCGGGTCAACGCATGGCGCTTGTTGGGACGTGGGCTTCTCCACTTCCCCATGCTGCCTCGGCAACCGTTCGACTTGACAACACTCTATTGCATGCAAAAAATCATCATTACTGGAGATCGTGGGAGGCCAATGGTTGGCCTTCCTCTGGCTATAAATGGATGGGGGGCAGATCCCCCTGCTAATCTACATCTTCTCGCTGCTTGCTCCTCCTTCTTCCTTCTTGTCACGCCGTCTCGTTGAAATGCCCATGGCGCCGGTGAGGAGGTTTTCCGCAACGGAGAAAGGGAAAACCCCTCAGGTGGAACTCGGGCCACTCCCACCGAAGAAGAGGCTCGACTGCTCCTGCAACGCCATCGAGGAGCCCGAGGTGACGCGACCTTGGCATGAATGACCTCCATCAGGCTTCCCGCGTGCAGAGCCCTGCGCACAGGGGAAGCGCCCAGCACTGCGAGGAGCAGGATCGCGGAGGAGGACAGGCGGTGGCCACTACAAAAAAGGACACATCTGTGACATTTTGGGCCGAACAAATTTTTTTTCTATCATGCTTATGACACTTCTATGATGATAATTGTGACAAAGCCCGGTATCATCATAGATGTGGTGGGCTCCTACTTCTATGACAAAAAATCATGACAGAAAATGGGTTTTTCGTCCTGGGCGGGCCGGATACGCACCTACATGACATTCTTTGGGCCGTCCATGACGGAAAAAATCATGGTAGAAGTGAGGGCAAGGAAAATTTTAGGGAGTTCCCAGTTACGATGGCTGGCCGGGGCCGAGCGATGCACGGAGGTTTGTGCATTTCTCTCATACACGCACGCGTGTGTGTGCGAGGCGTTGCGCTCTAACTGAACCCGAGCGAGGTGTTGGGTTCTAACTAAACCTAAGTGATTGCGCTAGCTACATTACTGAACCCCGATCGATCCCTTGCTGTTAATTGAACCCAAGTGATTCCTTCGCTACTACTGCTAACTAAAGCCGATCGAAGCTGCCTCTTCATGAACAGTTCCTGGTGGGGGTTGGATGAATAGGATCCCATGGTAGTAGAGGGCGTTGCCGCTGGATGAACAGGACCCCGATCGAGGAGGCCGGTGGAGGGTGGATGAATAGGACCCCATGGAGGCTCCATGAGCAGTAGCCGGTGGAGGGTTGATGAACAGGACCCTGTGGAGGCTCCATGAATAGTAGCTGGTGGAGGGTTGATGAAATGGACCCCGTGGAGGGCTAGTTGAACAGTAGCCGATGGAGGCGGGATAAACAGGACCCCGTGGATGAACAGTAGCTGGTGGAGGCTGGAGGAAGTCAACGGTGGATGAACGGTAGCAGGTGGAGGCTGGAGGAAGTCGATGGTGGATGAACAGTAGCGGGTGGAGGCTGGGGCGAGGCAGTAGGCGGTGGATGAACAGGACCCTGTTTCAACCGTAGGCGCTCCAACACAAGTCTGTTTCCTCCGTTTTGCGGTACGCCACAACCCTCCCGATCAACAGGACCCCGTTTCGAGCGTACGCGGTCGAACACAAGTCCGTTTCCTCCGTTTTGTGGTATGCCAGACCCTTCCCGATGAACAGGACCCCATTTTGACCATACGCGGTCGAACACAAGTCCGTTTCCTCCATTCTGCGGTACGCCAGACCCTTCCCGATGAACAGGACCCCATTTCGATCGTACGCGGTTGAACAGAAGGCACGTTTCGGCCGTTCTGTCCAAGCCAGTTGGCTCCTAATGAACACGACGTATTCCGTTGCCTCCCGATGAACGTGACGCATTTCGTTGCCTCCCCATGAACACGACGTAGTTTTTCTGTTCCGACCCAGCGGTTGGCTTCCGATGAACAGGGCGCCGTTGCTGCCTTCAGTGGCCTCTCCATGTACACGAGGCCTAGCCGTATGTGTGCGCGAGTACGCGTTTGAGACCCCGCCTGTATGTATGTACGTGGCCATATTTTTTGGCATCTGGCTATACGTACGTGTACACAGTTTTGACTGGACTACATGAACTGCTACCGCTCCTTACTCAGCCACGGTTCATCGTGGCAGATAGACCGATCGACCGGTATGTACACAGACAACACTACGTACGCTTCGACCGGGTGGGTCCCAGCTTTCAGGGAGGATAAGGATGCACTTCCTTGCGTGCAAAGATATAGCTGGTGGGTCCCAGCTGTCAGGGGAAGAATATTTTTTTACCTGTAATAAGGACACACTTCCTTGCGTGTGAAGATATAGTTGGTGGGTCCGAGCTATTAGTGGAAGAAAACATTATTTTTAGGGTAAAAAGGATGCAGTTGCATGCATGTGTCCATGGGCGTGGTGCGTCCCCATTGTTAGCCTCTCCACGTACAGTCATCTTCAGACGACTCTCGTTTGTTGACCATGTTGACCACACCCTGCACCAATCCGGTGGACGACGGTGAGGCCCCAAACTGGAATGCCCCGGAGATGGGGAAGACGCGGCAGTGGAGTCGCAGGCGGAGAGGAGTGGGAAACTTGACAGGTTCGGGTGCGGGGTGGGCCTACACTCGGTAGAGAATAACAGGAGGTGCGGAGGAGTGGACGGATGGCTTGGCTGTCGGCGGAGTAGCGTTTCACTGCGAGGCGCACAAAACAGCACCGCTGGACACCGGGGGCTGGAGCAGGCGGTCCCGGCAGCGCTGGGGGAAGAAGAAGAGAGATTGAAGAAGACTGTCGGCCGTAGGATGTAAATCCAACGCCTTGCTTAGACTTCGACCTTTGTATTTTTATTTTTTGCAAAAGTGCTTAGTCTTCGACCTACTGGCCCACATGTCAGCCAATCCATTTGGTTTTTCTAGTCCATTTGGTGGGCTGGGTGAAATAATGATGTAGCATCTATGCAGACGTTTATATATTATGGTAGAATTCAAAGCCCATTTGCATTTTTCTCGAAATCCACAGACTTGCTGGGCTGGGTGAAAATATCATGTTGGGCTGGATGGAGAAATGTTATAAAAACATAAACACATGATTGCACGTCTATTACTGCATTGGTCAGTAAAATCTTTGCAAGCTTATGTACGCAATCACTAGGATTTAACTTGCCAAGTTATATATAAACAACTATTATTATTATTATTTTGTAAGAACTTTCGATTTACTAAATAAAATATCATTTTAATTTGATGAGTTAATAGGATGTGGGGTATTACTATTTTTTAGGCTAGACATGGGACAGTTGAGTTGGTTCTATGGAAAAGTACTGGGAGAAAACTCAGATTACATCAAAAAAGTAGGAGAAAATTCAGATATAGGATTAATGAAAACGAAAAATAAAGGAAGTGGGAAGGTCTATAAAATGGTTGGACGAACGACAGGTTTAACGGAACCTTATGTTGTTTCTATTATATATATGTAATAAAGTAAGATATATATATATATATATTATAATATACTATTATAGAAGGGAAAACATAGGTTCAGTTTTGCATTCTTATAGAAAAATAGAACTGAGCTGTGTGTCGTCTCGAAAAAACAAACATAACCTGGGTTGCTGATGTTATAGACAAGCTAGGCTGGGAGGCCCAGAGGCCGCTTGATACCTGCTGGATCCAAAAAAAAGTTGAAACATGTCGTGGGGTTCCCATGTTAAACAAAAAATGTAGGCCATGGACCTGGTGGGCCTGGGATTGTCAGCCTCTCGACAAATAGTCGTCTCCCGATTCCTCTTGTTTTGCTGACCATGTTGGGAACGACAAACGGCGGTGCCACAGCGAGAGCATCAAGGTGGAGGACGACATCGAGACCTCAGACCGAACGAATCGGAGCGAGGGAAGACGCAGGCGGAGGGGAGTACGAGGGTTGACTTGTTCGGGTGCAGGGTGGGCCAGTGGAGCTGCCGCCACCGGACAATGTGTGGGAGTAGAGGGATGGCTTGGCCAACGCCATAGGCTATGATGGGTCACCGAGGCATGTGCGGCAGAGCCGCCAGCCACTGTATAGGAAGAGTATGAAAGATTGAACAAAATAAAGAAATACAAATGGATAGGTGGTTGGTCCTAGATGTATGTGTACGGGACCTGCTGGGTCCACCTGAGAAGGGGAATATGTTGGAAGGAAGAAGATTCAAAGCACGGAAACCGAGTGAACTAGTTACATACATAAGCAAATAGCCACTAAAAAAGCAAACAGGTTAATGGGTTCTTAGAAGAAATATTTCGGACAAAAGAGATAATTACGACACATAGGCTAATGCATGAAACACTCAGATGATAAAGGTGTTTAAACAGATAAAGTACAACATCTAGAACTTCCTGGCATGCTTGATCATGACGTCGCGGCTATCTGTGTACTCGTCAGTTACGGGGAGCAAACACGCCCACATCTCCAAGATCTGCCTATACATGTCGTAGAATGCGTATGCGTCCTTGGCCGCGTAGGTTATGTAGGCTAGATTTAGAGGTACCTCCCACGTGTTCAGGTCCTTGGTATCGTTGTCTTCTTTCATGTTGGCGTAGCAGGGGTCGATGATGGTCTCGGCGAGGTCAACCATAGAGTCCTTCTCTTGCCCATTGCTGATGATCTTGTATTGCTTCTGGATGTCAACAAGCTTGTTGCACCAGATGGCTGAATCGTCCCGTTCTTTCTTCTCTCCACCATAGCGAAGGTGCAGTCGGCGCTGCCGATCAAACGGGTGAATGCTCCAGAACCTCTGAAGGCCCTACAAGTGTGGTAGACGAGAACCTCGTCCCGCACGCATACCTGGGCGACGGCAATCCGCTGGTCCCTGTCAGGAGATGAATGGATGGGCACAAGGTCTAGTCCTGTGACCTTGTGCTTTCTAGTCCTATAGGTAGTGCTTGAAATCGGCGTGGCAGAGGTTCACCGAGTCCGGATTGTTGGTGTACATCACATTCAATTTGGTGCAGCAATGGGACTAAACGACGAACTCAAAGGTGAACTCCTTGCTGAAGTCCATATCCAGCAGGCTCACCCCTCGGATCGCCATCGGAGTCTCTTCAAGTGAATGAGTGGGTAGGCGGCGACAGTAGTTCGTTTTTCAGCTCTTAGGGAACTGGATTCAACAATAAACTGAGTGTATACAGCGACAACAGCTACTACCCCTCCCTCGCCTGCTGCACGCCCGGCAGAAAATGCACCCTCGGTGCATTCAAACGCCTCCATTAAGAAACCTATTCCGGCCACTCATCGGTTCACGAGCGGATCTGTATTAGTACTGTAATAATAAGTGTTAGTGGTCACTTTACTTAAATTTAATTAGCTTTATTGAAATTTATTCTTAAAACAAGCAATGCATTGGCTCGTTCCATCAGTGCCACAAGATCAACATGCACAACAATTAGAATTATTATTCTCAGGACGCACACGATCAACACATTTGTCAAACTTTCACACAGATAATACTACCAAGTTTGAACTGTTTGTTATGGTTGCTGTCCTCTACATCATCATGCCGTGTTTCCCAACTTGCAACATTCAGAACCAGAAAATAAGATTCAAATAATAAGTACAACAAAGATGCCTACGCATCTCATTGATTCCTAGATTGCAAGATTTAGAACCAACAAATACGATTCAAATAATAAGTACAACAAAGATGCCTACACATCTCATTGATTCCTAGCTTGCAAGATTCAGAACCAACCCATTAGAGTCTTTTGATAAAGTGAATATCAGGATTAAATCTATCTTGGCTAGCCATGTCATACAACCCAAGAACATGGCGAATGCTCTTGACCATCACAACATCTGTAGTAGAGTATTCATGTTTGCACAACGCAGATAATAAAGAGCATGATTACAATAATAGTGGCACTAGTTGAAGTCAACCTGCAGCTCCACTCGATGATTCAATTTATGCGACTTTTTCTGTAGTTCACCTGAAATGAAGCAAAGATTGCATCATTTAGCTAGCAAGAAGTACTTGCTCTCGTGAGCTGGCAGGTTCTTCTTTAGTAGTTGCACTAAAATTGAGCAACATTAAGGTTGGCTGTTCTGCTCATGTAAGGTGCAACTATAATTTGCGTATCCTTTTGTGCAGTTCCACTAAAATAAAGTGTCATTGTTGTGACAGTGATGACTCATCTTGCAAAGGCTAATAAAATGTTGCACGAGATTACCAACAGAATTTGTTGGAGATTTTGGAAACTCCAATCACCGTTTTGTGCAGTTCCACCAAAATTGAGAGATGTTGCCACGTGACATTTTATTTGAACTGCACAAGGCACTCATTCAAAAAAATTGTTTTGTGTAGTTCACCAAAAGGTCACAATAGCATCAAGGTGAAATGGATATCCCTATCTACACAAAAAGATAGAAAGAAAATAGTTGCTGGTCAATAACAAGATATGAAACATACACGAAATGAAAAGAAGCATCTTAATTATGTTCATGGCAATCACGCAAGGACAGTAGAAATTTTAAAACGTCAGCAATGCTTCATGTTACCGGAAGCATTACGATCAACAATGACATTCGTCAAATATGGGATTACTTTAATGGTAGCATTGCTTGTTTACCAGATATAGTAAATCAACAACAGCTAAAGAGTTGGTTTAAGGGCATGGGACCGTGGGGAGACCAAGACACTCAGCAGCGTAAAGAAGCAACTTACTTATCATACTGGGGAAAACAACATGAGTACCATTTGTAACATAGTTTAATTGCATCATATCACTGGAGGCATTAGATTAACAATAACACTGGTTAGACATGTCCTTAAGGTAACAGTGTGATCGCTTCATTTTACATGCGCCCTTACATTAACAACAGCAAAAAGTTGGTATAAGGACATGCGACAATGGCTGCATCAGCACAATGTACCTACAAGGAGGCATAAAGTGGTGATGCTGAGTTTGTTCATACTCTGTGAGGGCAACAAATCTAATCCTGGAGACCTTTTACTATGTGAGGGCAGCAAATCTAATCCTGGACATACTCTGTTGACTTGTCCACCAGCCGCCACTTTCTATCCATTTTTCAACTAATAATAGATATGTTCCTTATCTAGTTTGTACTACGTTTTCCATTTATTTCCCTTTTCAACCGAGAGATTGGTTGGGTATATGGTCTCTACTACGTTCCCCCTGTTATTTCCTCTTTGAATCAAGTCCTAGATTCATGCTACAACTTTCCCCCTTTCTTCATTGTTTGAACCAAGTCCTAGATTCGACTGCATGAAGTAGCTTTACCTCTAACAATACTAAAAATTTAGGTGGCTTTGGAAGAGCTGATGGAAGTACAAAAAGATGCACATGAAGACACGTGGGGAGCTGGGGCAGTAGAGCAAGCCTGCTTTCGAAGAACTTAGACCTGAGGGTCATCGGGATGTCGGCGGCGGCAGGTCAGATCTGCGGACAATAGGAAGGGAGGAAGAAGGGTCGGAGGACCTCCCGAGTCGGCTGTGTCGAAGAGAACGGCATGGGCAGAGGATCAGGACCCGCCGACAGCTGTGGGTTTCCTCCCTCGCCGGTGATGACCGCGTGAACGATGCACCTAGTCCTCTACACACACCGGTCGAAGGGATCCAGCCGGATCTATGACCAACGATGAGCAGAGAGAAAATGTTTCTACCGCTGTGTTGTTTAGATCTGGAGAGGATGAGAGAATGAAGAGAGCAACCCTGGTAAAGCAAGCGCTCAGGCCCCTGCCTACATATATAGTGGAGTGATTATCTTTTTCTCTCCACAACAAGTGTTTCAATTTGTGTACGTGGCATTAAAGAAAATAAACTCTATTTAACGTGACTAACTGTAGGACTCCTACTTACTAGTAGTAGTATTGTTCACTTGTGCTCCCCGGCCCTCCATTCATTGAACAACCCCATGGGTGAATAAACATACAATACTAGTATTTATATAGAACGAACAAGCTCGAACTATTTTCGAGTAGTTAAAAGTTGAGGGCGGGGCTTTTCCTGGGTAGTACGCGTGGTAGTTTTCGCGTAGGCGGTTTGACAGAGAGGCGAGGAGGGTGAGGGAGTAGCGGATTCAACTTACTTACTGCTAGAAAGGTAGGGATGTGCGATTTTACGGCGCATTACTACTGGAAAGATGGGGTCTTGTGATATGACTACTGACTATAGTCATGAATTACTTGCGCTACGACCGGGGTGATGCCCCCTTCCATTCCCCACTCTAATCTGGTGCATGACACGTCGACCCAGATGCTGGCTCTCCCGCATGTCGGCAAAGTACGTAAGAAGGAGCAAAGAATCATGCGGTATATATAGTGTATATACTAGTACTACTACTCACGTCAGAGGAGTGCGAACCATGACAACCCAGTGAACTAGTAGGCGATAGGCCATAGAAAACAATGTGGTGATATGGCCATAAAAACAATGTGCTACAGTCTAGTCTGTAGCATGTACAATACTACTCCTCTTTGTTTGGATCCTCGAGTTAGAGCTAGTTTGGCCTGAAATAGCCTCAAACTATCCAAACAGGAGGGGTTAGTTTGAGCTAGTTTGCTCTAACCCAGCTAAGAAAACTAGCCCGATGGAGAGGGTTCTAATTGAGTTAATTCTCCTAGGGCCCACTAAAAGAGAACTAAAAAAATCTCCCCTGTCCGCACCAGATCCCTCCCTCCCAACCCCCCTCGCACGACTCCTCTCTGTTCCCCATCGCGCCGCTCCGCCGCTCACCCTCTCCCTCCTCCGGCCGCCCTCCCTCCAGCCTCCGACGCCCTCCTCCGGCCACCCTCGCCCTCCTCTGGCCGCCCTCTCCCTCCAGCCTCCAAAGCTCGCCCTCACCCCCTTCATCATTCGTTTCTCTCCCTTTGTCGTGCACGGCGGCGGCGCATCTACCAGGGAGGTCATGAGAGGGGTGAGTTCGTTCGTTCCTTCTCTGTCTCACAGCCATATCATTGATCTTGCTCGCTCTAGCATTGATTCTGATTTGGAAAAGTAGATCTTGATTAAACTTGGTATAGATTTGTGGTGCACGTTCGAAATTGTTTAATGCTACTTGAGGAGGTAATATATCTTTCTAGAGGCCCAAAGATTTAGTTCACCTTTCTAGGTATTTCAATTCCAGGCTTGCTTTATTTCTAGAGGCCCAAAGATTCAGTTCACCTTTCTAGGTATTTCAGTTTCAGGCTTGCATTATTTCTAGAGGCCCAAAGATTCGGTTTGCAGTCATCGGCAAGCGGCCCTGCTACCCATGCCGGTCTCAACCTCAACTCGCAAGCGCCAGCGTCAGAGGGGTTCCCGGGGCTTGGGCTCTATGGAGCCTTCCTCCAGAGCGACGATGACAAGCTCCTCCCTAGGCGCGTCAGGGGCTCCAAACTCCCTGCCTATTGTGAATGCCTTCCGTGATGAGTTAGCTCATGCTTTGTTTCATGGAGTGTAATTTTTTTGTGAAGCGTGATTGACGACTTGTATGTTTAAGTGGGATATCTCATTTGTATGGACAAAATAAAATTTATCATGTTTTGCACAATTGATTTGTAAATATGGTTCTTTTATGTCAATTGTGAGCGGGAGGAGGCCACACAAGAGCCGGCCACACCAAATCTGGCAGGAAATAGGGTCCAAAGTAGTCAAATGATTGAGAAAGAGCATTTATTATCAATCTAACCCTGCCATCCAAACACCTCTTTGGTTAGAGTTAGTTCAGGGTTAGAATATAACTCTAACCTCTAACTGAGTTAGAGTTCCTCCTTGCCTCGGTTCATCGACATCATACTTTCCCCATTCTCGTGTTTTCAATATCCTGTGAATCAAAGAGGCCCTTAGACTGGTTTAGGTCCGGTCATTTTATATAAATGTGTTATGTCCAAAATTTAATGAACATGCTCCGTTTTCTACGAAAATAATCCAGTTTCATGTAGTAATTTTTTTATTTATTTATTCTTCTGTGGGGGGTTTGCATGTAATTCGTGAGGTCTGAAATGTAAAGTACCCCGACATGGTTGCATATGCTCCGAGTCGTGCATGCACTATGACCCAGATGCTCTATGCCCACATGTCGGTGAAAGGGAGCATGTGGAAATAGCCTAGGAGTACATATAGGAGGATAAATGCGTGAAAAATATGTACTATGAAGCGTAGCTGCGGTTCGAAAAGAAGACCTAAAGTGATGACAGGTATAGGTCGCACACACCCGACTAGTGGTACTATACGTACGACTACTTTTTCCCTCAAAAAAAGAGGTATGAGTGCTCAGTACTCCTATTCTATCAACACGAGTCTCATCTGACAACAGCGTCCGTGGTACAGCTAGCTCTTCTCCCTTGTTTCTCTCTTATAATTCTAAACTCAGCCGACGCGCAGTGGGCGGGGTGGGGAATTGACGATGGTCGGTGTGCTCAATTGCGGCCCCACCTCATAGTGAAAATGTTACAACTGGAATAAAAATGCCATACACTAATAAAACATTAAGGCCACGAGGCGATGCAGTGCTGGTTACAGGAGGCAAGAAAAAAGATGCATCCATCAACGACGTCCACCTCATCGACTCAGGGCGCCGGCCCACCGAACGGCGGCTAAGTAGCAGCGGCTTTTGTGGCCAGGTCGATGTGCTTCTGAACAATGGCGTCCAAAGATTCCAGGCGCTGGAAGAAGGCCAACAGCTTTCTGTCCTCGCTAGCCTTGTAGTGGCCTATGTAGACGATTTCCTCGTAGACGTGGATGCGCATGTCGACAGTTTCTTGCACGGTGAGGCGCTACGTGGCGAGCGCGGCCTTGAGGTGCACATTCTTCGTCGCGACCTCTGGCACCTGCAGGGCCACTAGGGCTTGAAAGAGTTCGTCACCATGGAGGCTGATGAGGGTGGCAGGCAATGAGAAGCCTAGGCGCGCGGGCTGGAGCAGTACGGCAAGGTCTTCTGTGTGCTTCTTGATGGCGGCGAACTTGCGAATGGAGTGGACCATCATGTCGTCCATGCGAGAGGTGAAGTCGGCGTCGACGAGGGGTACGACGCTGGCGGTCGCCAGCACTTTCTGGAAACGCTGCGCGGTGTGGGGCCGTAGGCCGGCGTCTTGGATGATCTGGCACAACCGACTGCCGCTCGCGCCCATCGCCTCCATAGGTGCTTGTGGCTTCTGGTCACTTGTCTTGGATTGGAGTGAGTAGTGTTGCGCAGAGACTAGGAGTAGATGGATTGGAGTGGTGGGGCCCTTTATAAGAGAGTCCAAACTCTGTTTCATTCACATCATGTTGGCTCTATTATGCTTCTCCAATTAATTCCCTATGCATGCTAATTGAGGATGCATCATTGACCGTTCAACGTCTCAGGAACCTCTATCCTCTCCCTCCTTGGAATTCAAGTTGTATCAATGTAAATGCGGGTCAAGAAGAGACTAGTCATTTACTACATTATGCACCGCGACTGTGTGGGGGTGCGACACGAACGACACAGACATGTTGGACTTGTTCCACTTTCTCGTTTTGAACTCATGACTTGTAGTAACACTTAGTTTAGAATATATATATATAAGTTTGGTTGTCGCGCCAATATATACAGCACTCCCTCCATGTAGGTTGGGTCGCTGAAGTCAAAATTAGACAAAAAAAATGATGGTGAGGACCAGTCTACCTCCGTCTTTGTTTATTCCTCCTCATCGTAATCCATGCCAAATTTTGACCATAAATTTGACTAACAAAAGTTTCATAAATGTCACCAAAATTATATCAATGAAAACTATGTTCAAATACAAATCAACTGATATATTTTTTGTTGACATGCACTAACATTTTGTTAGTTAAATCTTTGGTCAAAATTTAGCACAAATTACTAAAGGGACTAATAAACCAGGACCTAGGTAGTACACCAGGTCGAAGACAGTGATACTACATATAATTAACGCCAAATAAGAGCAAGGGATCACACATGTCATTTACGACTAGAATAAAAATGTCACACACTAATAGAACATTAAGGCCACAAGGCAATGCAGTGCTGGTTACAGGAGGCAAGAAGAAAGATGCATCCATCGACGACGTCCACCTCCTCGACTTAGGGCGTCGGCCCACTAAACGGTGGCTAAGTAGTAGCGGCTTCGTGGACAGGTCGACGTGCTTCTGAACAATGGCGTCCAAAGATTCCAGCCGCTGGAAGAAGGCCAACGTCTTTCTGTCCTCGCTGGCCTTGTAGTGGCCTATGTAGACGATTTTCTCGTAGACGTGGATGTGCAGGTCGATGGTTTCTTGCATGGCGAGGCGCTACGCAGCGAGCGTGGCCTCGAGGTGCACATTCTTCGTCGCGGCCTCTGGCAGCTACAGGGCCACCAGTGCTTCAAAGAGTTCGTCACCTTGGAGACCGATGAGGGTGGCAGGCAACGAGGAGCCTGGGCGCGCGGGCTGGAGTAGTACGGCAAGGTCATCCGCGCACTTCTTGATGGCGGTGAACTTGCAGATGGAGTCGACCATCATCTGGCACATGCGAGAGGTGAAGCCAGCGTCGACGAGGGCTATGACACCGGCGGTCGCCAGCACCGTCTGGAAATGCTGCGCAGTACGGGGAAGCAGGCCGGCGTCTTGGACGGTCCAGCACAGCTGACTGCCGCTCGCATCCATCGACGCCATGGGTGGTTGTGGCTTCTAGTCACTTAGTCTTGGTCTTGGTCTTGAATTGGAGTGGGCAGTGTTGCGCAAAGACTAGGAGTAGATGGATTGGAGTGGTGGGGCGCCTTTATGAGAGTCCAAACTGCATTGCATTCACATCGTGCTGGCTCCATTCCGCTTCTCCTATTACTTATTCCTACCTCTGCATGCTAATTGAATGTGGAGGCATCATTGACTGTTCAATGTTTCGGGAACCGCTACCCTATGCCTCCTTGGCATTCAAGCCGTATGAACGTAAATGCATGTCAAAAAGAGACGAGTCGGTAGTAGTATACTCAATATTGTGCACCGCGACCAAGGCGGAGAGGAAAACGAGAGAACTACGTATTTATTTATAGTGTAGATTCACTCATTTTGCTCCGTATGTACTCATTTAGGGTGTAGTCACACTTTGAAATCTCTAGAAAGGTAAATACTCCCTCTGTTTTATTTACTCTGCATATTAGAGTTGACTGAAGTCAAATTGTCATAAAGTTTGACCAAGTTTACAAAAAATAATATAAAAATTTATCATAACAAATATATATGATGTGAAAGTACATTCAATAATAAATCTAATTGTATTGATTTGTTATTGCTTATGTTAATATATATTTCTATAAACTTGGTCAAATTTTATAAAGCTTGACTTTTACCAAAGCTAATACACGGACTAAATAAAAATGGAGGGAGTATTTAGGAACGGAGGGAGTAGTCCCTCCTTTCCGTTTTACAGGGCGATCAAGTATAGTAGTGGGGTTATAGCATGCTTACATGGCAATTTTGTCTCATGCACGAGCCTGGCTATATGTGTGCTCCAAGCCTTCGCACAACGCCCCACCCCTACACAAAGACTGCCACGCGAGCGTTCGCAACTGCCATGTTTGGGTTGCGCTTGGATCTTCGCCTCTTCGAGAAGACGAACAATGATCGTTGGGAATATAACTATTGGGTATGAACCGCCCAGGAGGGGCCGGGTCATACCACTGGTGACTTATCAATAAAGATGGCGGGTCATAGCAAGCCTATGGGGCCCAAGACCTAGAGGCGACCTGAGGCCCAAGGGGACGAACCTCCACATGTATATCTTGTATTATAAGGCAAGCTTAGTTAGTCACTGAGCAGGACACATTGTGTATGAGCCAACCAGGACTCTGTAATCCGCCGGGCATCAACGTATGTATATAAAGGGGTGACATGGCGGCAGTTGAGGACAGATAACAAACAATCGAGAGCTAGGTCAAGCGTATTCACTCCCTAGTAATCGAAACCCTAGCAATACAACACAAAGCAGGAGTAGGCTTTTACCTTGTTGAGAGGGGCCGGACCTGGGTAAACTCTCTGTGTCCTTTGTCCCGTTTAACCCCTTCAATCTAACGTAGTCACGATGGCTCCATGACTAAGTCCTTTCGCTGGGACATCTACCATCTTAAATCCACGACAATTGGCGCCCACTGTGGGGCCAGCGCATGGTGGTTTCAAGTTCTTGAAGGGTAGCTTCGCAGGGATCAAGGGATATGCTGTGGGCCGGATGACCAAGAGTCGTCGCAGCAAGCTCTACATCGACGACACTGGCTGGGCCCCCGAGGCCGGCTCAATTGATTATGGGTACCTGATGACCCACAAGTATAGCAGATCAATTGTAGCTCTTTTTGATAAGTAAGAGTGTCGAACCCAACGTGGAGCTGAAGGAAATGACAAGTAGTTTTCAGTAAGGTAATGTCTGCAAGTGCTGAAACTGTAAGTAGCGAGTAGTTTGATAGCAAGATAATTTGTAATGAGCAAGTAATGATAATGGTAACAACTATGCCGCAAGGTAGCCCAATCCTTTTGAGGCAAAGGACATGCTAAAACAGTCTCTTATAATAAGCAAAGTGTTCTTGAGGGTACACGTGAATTTCATCTAGTTACTTTCATCATGTTGATTTGATTTGTGTTCGCTACTTTGATAATTTGATATGTGGGTGGACCGATGTTTAGGTTCTTTTCTTACTTGAACAAACCTCCTACTTATGATTAACCCTCCCGCAACCATCTGCAACTATGAGAAAAGTATTAAGAATAAATTCTAACCATAGCATTAAACTCTAGGATCCAATCGGTCCCTTACAGAATAGTGCATAAACTAGGGTTTAAGTTTCTGTCACTCTCACAACCCACCATCTATTTACTACTCCACAATGCATTCCCTTAGTCCCAAATATGGTGAAGTGTCATGTAGTCGACGTTCACATGATACCACTAAGGGAATCACAATATACATACTATCAAAATATCGAACACATATCAAATTCACATGATTACTTGCAACATGATTTATTCCGTGACCTCAAGAACGAAGGTAACTACTCACAAACAACAAACATGCTCATGATCACAGGGGTATTAATATGCATAATGGATCTGAACATATAATCTTCCACCGAATAAACCATATAGTAATCAACCACAAGATGTAATCAACACTACTAGTCACCCCCTAGCAACAATCTATAGTTCCGGTAACAAGATTGCATACAAGAGATGAACTAGGGTTTGAGATTAGATGGTGATGGTGAAGATGTTGATAGAGATTTCCCTCCCCAAGATGGGAGAGTTGTTGGTGATGATGATGACGATGATTTCCCCCACCGGGAGGGAAGTTCCCTCGGCAGAATCGCTTCACCGGAGGGAAAAAATCCTCCTGCCCAAGTTCCACCTCGAGGCGGCGGCGCTTCGTCCCGAAAGTCCTCCCCTTATTTTTTTTCTAGGTCAAAACCACTTATATACCAGAAGATGGGCATCGGAGGGGGGCCGAGGAGGCCACAACCCACCAGGGCGCGCTTGGGGGGCCTGGTGTAGCCAGGTGGGTTATGCCCACCTGGTGGCCCCCCTCTGGTGTTTATTGACTCCAATATCCCTCAAATAATTCATAAAAATTCTTCATAAAGTTTCAGCTCGTTTGGAGTTGTGCAGAATAGGTGGCCTATCGTAGCTTTTCCAGGTCCAAATTTCCAGCTGCCGGAATTCTCCCTCTTGGTGTGTTCCTTGCAAATTATGAGAGAAAAGGCATTAGAATTACTCCAAAAAGCATTATTATGGATTAAAACATTATAAATAATAGTAAGAAAACATGATGCAAAATGGATGTATCAGTACCGGGTCCCCTTCGGCGGAATCCACGTCTTCATTGGCAAGATCGATGAATCGGCCCTGAGCCGGACATCTGCACCGACATCATTGAGATGACTGAGTGGGCACAACCCGCCAAGGTTCAAGCAGCTGTAAAGTGTGCCTTTGTTGGTTTCATCCATGGGGCGGACTTTGAGGAAGGATCTGTGACTGATGGTGAACCGGCCATCTACTCGGATGGTGAATCGTCAACCGGCGATACTAATTAAATGTATCAACTACAGGACGGCTGGCTTGGGGGCTGTTCCGATGGTGACAGTATTCAGGACCCCTATGAGCCGCCGAACAGGGTTGCGATCTTCATGGCCAGTACACGACCGGCGCTTGGCTCAATGACCGTCGCGGCCATGACCTCCAGCTCGACGGCTGCAGCGACGGCTGGTGCTAGCGGCTCTGCGCGCTCGCCGGCTCAGGTTCTGACAAAGTTGTTGGAGGCTTTGGCGACTTTGATGGGGGTGGAGGTGACCCCAAACACTCAAGAACAGCATAAGGCGGATGTTGTGAAGTTACGAGATGAGATAGCTCAAGCCAAGGAAGAGCTGGCGGCTGAGAACGCTAGATGGCCACGGAGCGAGCTGCTTTGGATGCTCAGGCACAACAGGTACATGAGGAGTCGTTCTGGCTTACCTTGGATCAAAACGCTTCAAATGCCATCATGAGAAGGAGACACCAGAGTCGCTAACCTCTGTAGTATGATGCGATAAACCTTTTTAACACGCCGGGGGAAGGAACCAGTGACCCGCTCGTGGTGAACAGGGTGGTTGAGGTTCCCATGACTGGAGCACCAGTTCAGCCGCACATTGTGGATCCGCCTTGTTTGGATGTAGCTCCACCTCATCATGTTCTGACACCGCCGGGTCATTATTCCAACCCTTTGGATAACATGATTCCTACGGCGTCACGATTGGCGGCTCTTCCAGTTGAAGGCGAGTCTCCAGCTGCGATAGAGATGGTGGAGGGCTAGAGAACTCCTTCAGACAGTAGTGACCCAGTAGGAGGCTTACTCTTATAGCCGTGAACGGATTCACTCAACCCCTCGACCAAGCCGGAGCTATAGCAGGCACATTGACCCGCCGACAGTTTCAAGCAGTGAGCAACACCATAACCAGCCTCATAGGCATGACCCGACGCGCGGTGGTGTCGACGCCTAGACTTTGGTGGATCAGGGCAGGGCGCGTCGAGAGGCTGAGCTGGCGGATCAGCTGGCGGCTCAACAGCAATCTCTGGTTTATCCATCAGCATCGGCGGAGGCAGGTGTCAGTGTCAAAACCGGCGGATCTCGGGTAGGGGGTCCCGAACTGTGCATCTAAGGTTGATGGTAACAGGAGACAAGGGACACAAAGTTTTACCCAGGTTCGGGCCCTCTTGATGGAGGTAATACCCTACATCCCGCTTGATTGATATTGATGAGTATGGGGGTTACAAGAGTTGATCTACCACGAGATCGTAATGGCTAAACCCTAGAAGTCTATCATGTATGATTATGATTGCCTCTACGGACTAAACCCTCCGGTTTATATAGACACCGGAGGGGACTAGGGTTTTACAAAGTCAGTTACAGAGAAAGGAATCTTCATATCTGCACGCTAAGCTTGCCATCCACGCCTAGGAGAGTCCCATCCAGACACGGGAGAGAATCTTCTGTCTTGTATCTTCATAGCCCATTAGTCCGGTCCATGTCACACAGGCCGGACGCCCGAGGACCCCTTAATCCAGGACTCCCTCAGTAGCCCCTGAACCAGGCTTCAATGACGAGGTGTCTGGCGCACAGATTGTCTTCGGCATTGCAAGGCGGGTTCCTCCTCCGAATACTCCAAAACAGCTCTCGAACACAGAGAATGTGTTCGGCTCTGTAGAACAAACACCACATATATCCGTAGAGAGTATAATATTTTATGACTCCGATCCACTGACAACTTTTGTAGCGTGACATCATGTCATAGCCCGGTCATTATTTCAAACTGTTTTTAGCCTCCCGCTCCATGCTTCAACATGCGGTTATATTGGCACGTCTTGTCAAAGCAAAGATCATGTCCCCTTATTGCGGGATTCTCATCAATACGGGCGTGGGTAATCCAACCGCGCCGCCTGCATGACCCTTCGGGAATAAGCGAGTTTTAAGGTGAGAGGGGAGGCGCTTGATATTCACTGTCTTTATAAACATATAAGGATTCACCTCTTTCACCCACGCCCTCTTCCTCTCTGCCCATCCATTCTCGAGCTCCAGCGCCCAAGCTTCCATCCCTTCCGCCTCAAAAAAGCACTCCAGCCATGTCCAGATCTGGAGCACAAGGCAAGTGGATGGTTTCCTCCGTCAAGGAGAAGGAAATCACCAGGCTCCGGGAGGCCGGGTACCTAGCCAAGGAAATCACCCAACAGCTTCCGGCCAAGGGACAGATCGTCCCCACCCCAGAGCTCCATGAGAGGGTCGTGTTCACCCCCCACTTCGTCCGTGGGCTCATGTTGTACTATGGGCTGGATTTCCTCGATCTGCCCCCAACTCCTTCCTCAATATCTCAGCATTTATTATCATGTGCGAGGCCTTCCTCCGTATCCCTCCCCACTTTGGACTGTGGCTGAAGGTCTTCAACGTGAAGCCGAAGGTGGTGGATGGCCAACATGCAGAGTGCGGAGCCACCATGGTGAGCAAGCTGCCCAATGTCACATGGCCCAAAGGTACCTTCGTGGAGACCGTCAAGGGGTGGCAACAACAGTGGTTCTATGTCACAGAGCCTCGCGACGCCACCTGGGCCGCGGCTCCCGAATTCCAGTCCGGCGCCCCGATGCGGCTCACCTCTTGGCTAGAGAAGGGCCTGGACTGGTCTTCGTCGGATGAGCTGACAGCACTCCAGACGCGCATCAAGCGCATGGTGGACAAGGACGTCAAGCTTGTCAACGTGATTCAGGTGATGCTCACTCGCCGGATCCTGCTGTGCCAAAGCAGGACTTGCCACTTGTGGGAGTTCAGTCCGGCCAAGCACCGGACCTTGCAACAGTTCTTCATCACTATGCACGAAGACACCTGGAAGGTTCTCTTCAAGGCCAACAAGACGTGGCCGGTGATGACCGAGGACCATGGGCATGACCTGGCCCATCCCGCTAGTGCGGTAAGTTTTCCGTATTTCAAGGTGTACCCTTTACTTTCATACTCAAGGAAGATGTTTAAGCTTCCCTATTTATTGTTGCAGGGTTGGACAAAGAAGGCGAAGCGGATTCAATGTTCGGCTCCGCTGCCCGAAGAACCAGCTATCCCGCTTTTGACGAAGATGCGGGTTCCGGTGCCCTATCAAGCGCCAGAGAAGAAGGCCAAGAAGAAGGCCAAGGGGACCAGGGGTGGTCTCCGCCATATGGGCACTTTGGACATGACACCCGAAGACACCGAAAACTACTCCC
Organism: Triticum urartu; assembly: GCF_003073215.2. Classification (NCBI taxonomy): domain Eukaryota; kingdom Viridiplantae; phylum Streptophyta; class Magnoliopsida; order Poales; family Poaceae; genus Triticum; species Triticum urartu. The sequence goes on along the minus strand of NC_053025.1, from coordinate 517,144,871 downwards.
CTCCCACCACCAACGATGAGGAAGAGAAGGAAAGCGATTCAACCTCTGAGGGGGGAAGGAAGAAAAGGGCGGCCTCCACGCATCTGGAGGAAGAGGCGTCCAAGAAGGGGAAGGCCTCCGCCGCGGACAACCCCACGTGGGACATTGACAACAGCTCCGAGTGGCGCCCCAGGGATAAGCCCCTTGCTGAATTGTAAGTACTCAAAGACGCAGGAAAATATCCGGGTCCTTTACTTTATAGTTTTAACATGTTGAATCATGCACTTGCAGTCCGACTCGTTCCGAACTCGAGCGATCCTTATCTTTGGGAAACTCGCTGGATCCGAAGGTAATGGATAGCGGGTCCCTTCCGGCGGCCTCCTCTCCCAAGACTGTGGAAGACGCTGAAGTGTTGTCCTGAAGGACACTCCCGGCTCAGGGGGAGGCACGGGAGACCGTCACGGTGGTGCCAAAGGATAATACCTCGGCCGTCGGACACATGGGGGAGGAGATCCCCATGGAGACTGGCGATGGGGGCCATCTCCAACTTGCCCCCAACCGAATACGATACCAGAGACCTATACGGCTCCGGAATCTGGCAGGCACCCTCCTTCAAAGGAAGGAGGTGTGCCAATTCCACCGGTGACCTCTGTCAATCCAGAGGCACCAGATACTCTATTGGAAGCGCTGCGAAGTGCTTCCATGGTTGAGGAACACCGTACCCTCATGGGTACGGTGGTTGAGAGGGTTCATTCTGCTAAGAGCGGACTGATCGAAGCCTGCACAAGCCTTCTAACAGGCTTTGAGGTAAGCGTCGCCATTGTATAAAAAGAATGACATACTATAGACAGTAGCCCCTGAGACTCTGTCCGGTGTTCGGAAGGAAAAGTTGGACAGAGGATCGAGTATTTTCGTAAAATACTAACTAAATATGTCTTATATGAATAAGCAGGTGTCGTTGCTAGCCGCAACCTCTCATGCTGCTGAGGTCTCCAGACTAAAGCAGAGTCTGGAGCGGGCCGAGGAAGAACTCGGTCGTGTAAAAAAGCAACTAGAAGACAAGGAAGGTATGCAATGACCTTGTGTATATCCAGAAAGGATGAATGAATTGTGCTGACCATAGTGCCATGACATATGTTAGGGGCGGCGGCCGAGGTGGAGGCCCTCAAGAAGGCGCTGGCCGAGGCCGAGGAGAGAACGGTAAAGGAACAAGCCGCCTGCGAAAAGCATGAGGCCAGGGTCGGTGAGGTCCAGCAGGAGCTCCAGGACACCGTGAAGAAATACGAGTCCTTGGAGCGCCACGTTGCGGATCAAGATTCTGAACTCGCCAAGGCCCGCCAAAGTGCACAAGATGCCCGGGTCGAAGCCCAAGGGGGCGTCCAGGAGATCCAAGAAGCCAGAAAAATCGCGGCTGGTAAGGCCTTCATTATGCAGAGAAAATATGTGAAGAAAAGGTATCTCTTACTAACCCAGATTTGGAGTTCTCCAGGAGCATTTGCGGATTTACCGCGCAGCATTGCTGACGCTGCGCAGTTCTTCCGAGCCGAAGAGGGGAGCTCGACGGAGAAGTTGTTCTAGTCGCAATACCTTACGCTAGAACATCTGGTGCCCTTTAGTGATCAGCTAAAACAGTTGGTGGAACTGCATAGGGTGGCCGAACTAGCCATGAAGGATTTGATAATCCGGTTATGGCCTGCAGAAGCCATACCCAGCAGCTACTTCGGGCTCGTGAAGCGGCTGGTCAATGCCTGCCCCCGGCTTGACGTCATCAAGCAGTCGGTCTGCATCGAAGGTGCGCGGATGGCCTTCGCCCGTGTCAAGATACAGTGGGCGAAGATGGACGCCGTCAAGCTCGCGACTGAGGGACTGCCCGCTGGCCAGGAGCACCGCACGCCGGAGCAGTATTTTGATGATGTCCTCAAGGGATCCCACATTGTAGAGGGCCATTGCTCGAAAGACATTATCTTTGAATGAGTACCTTCATGTTTTCCCGCCCTGTATGATGAAAACAAGACTGATGTGTAATATAATGCTTGCTATTTATTTTGGAATTTTACCTCTTGTGTGGCCGTTTTTATTAAATATGAGAGTTGGCCAGTCGTCGGCTTCAGCCCCCACGTAGGTAGTACGGGGTGTTCGAGATGGAATCTAAACACTCTTGATCCAAGAAATTGGTCCTTGAAGGAGGTGTTTAGCGCAACGAACTAGGCAATCAAACTATGTGTCTTTGTCACCCTCACTTAGACATAAGAGTTTGACAATAGAAATGTAGGCGCAACCCCTAGTATTCGTTAGTCCGGACTAGGGTGGTGTAGACACCTGATCGGGTCAAGGACGATCCGTCGCATAATGCGGAAAAATCGCAAGAGATTTTAACCTCTGAAGAGCTGACCGGCTCACGCCGCATCATGACAATCAGTTTTTGGCTTTCTCTACCGAGGTGCTCATCTGGATAAACCAGGACACAATCGCAGTGGTTCTCCCTTTACTACCCTAGTCGATAGAGCGGAACGTAAGGTAGTAAGCATAGGAGCCGGGCAACCCAACTATTGACCAAAGACATGATTCAGAGCCAATGCATATAATGCTAAATTCGGGGGCCGAACTATACTATAAAAGTGTTCGGACTTGTTGCCATAGTATGGGGCGCAATAAAGCCCCTGGCGAATTACGGCGTACCAAAGTGTACGGATGCAAATAAGAATAGTGAAATAAAAATGAAGTAGTAAGCTAGTGCCACATAAGTTGGGCCACAAACTGTTTCCATTATAATTTTGATTAATACGTCAAAGCGTATTTATACAAATAGTGCGATAAGCAACAGTGGCTATTTAACATGCCACGACCAAGGGGGAGCTGCATACGCGTCCTGAAAACTGGTAGAATGATCGTTAAGAAGAACATCTAGAGATTTCCCCACACGTTTGTGCTACTTGCCACCTTGGTATATCCGTCCTTCGAAAGTACCGATTATCAAGCCATCGAGAGGGGCCTGTGAAAAGAAACCTAAAAAGGATAAAAATAAAAGTAAAAGTATGTGTGTCTCGGGAAGGTCGGGCCGTATTGTGGACCACAGTATGGTTATGCCTCCGTCTCTGCCCATGGTATTTTTAGTGTGTAGTTATGTACGCGCGGTATGTATGCCGCCACTTGGTCGGGGCTGAGACGGAGGATGAATTGCTAGTCTAACTCCTGACGAGCCGGACTATCATGCTGCGGAGTAGCCCGGACTTGTTTGATAGTGTCCGGGAGCTTGGCCGCTGAATTAAAGTTCTGCCTTAAAAGGCTGCTCTGTACTTCCGCTGCCAGGGCCGCGGTGTGTTCCTCGGTACGGAGGGAGCGCTCCGTGTTTCCATTGACTGTTATGACACCGCGTGGTCCGGGCATCTTGAGCTTGAGATAAGCATAGTGTGGCACCGAATTGAATCGAGTAAACGCGGTTCTTCCGAGCAGTGTGTGATAGCCGCTGCGAAGGGGACGATATCGAAGATTAACTCTTCGCTTTGGAAGTTGTCCGGAGATCCGAAGACGACCTCCAATGTGACTGAGCCCGAGCAACGGGCCTCTACACTTGGTATAACTCCTTTAAAGGTAGTTTTGGTGGGCTTGATTCGCGATGGATCGATGCCCATTTTGCGCACTATATCCTGATAGAGCAGGTTGAGGCTGCTGCCACCGTCCATGAGGACTCGTGTGAGGTGGAATCCATCGATTATTGGGTCAAGAACTAGTGTGGCTGAACCGCCATGATGGATACTGGTTGGATGATCCCTGCGATCAAAGGTGAACAGGCATGACGACCACGGGTTGAATTTTGGGGCGACTGGCTCTATCGCATAGACGTCCCTGAGCGTGCGCTTGCGCTCCCTCTTAGGGATATGGGTAGCATATATCATCTTCACCATTTTGACCTGAGGGGGAAACTTCTTGTCCCCCTGTGTTCGGTGAACGGGGCTCCTCATCGTCATTCTCGCTTTCCGACCCCTTCTCCTTGTCTTCGGCATTTAACTTGTCGGCCTGTTTGAAGACCCAACAACTCTGGTGGGTATGATTGGCTGGTTTATCAGGGGTGCCATGGATCTGACATGGATGATCAAGTATGCGGTCCAGGCTGGAAGTTCCTTGATTATTCCTTTTATATGGCTTCTTTCGGTGACCGTACTTGGAGCCACTAAATCCGGTGTTAACCGTCGTGTCATCAGTATTGTCACCATTGTTTCGGCGCTTGTGGACCAAGAGGGATATAATAAACACTTTCATATAAAGTGCATTGAATACTATGAGAAGTTTGATTCCTTATGATTGTTTTGAGATATAATTATGGTGATATTCGATTCATGCTAGTGAGTAATTGTGAATTGGAGAAATACTTGTGTTAAGGTTTGTGATTCCCGTAGCATGCACGTATGGTGAACCGTTATGTAACGAAGTTGGAGTATGATTTATTTATTCCTTGTCTTCCTTATGAGTGGCGGTCGGGGATGAGAGATGGTCTTTTCCTACCAATCTATCCCCCTAGGAGCATGTGCGTAGTACTTTGTTTCGATGACTAATAGATTTTTGCAACAAGTATGTGAGTTCTCTATGACTAATGTTGAGTCCATGGATTATACGCACTCTCACCCTTCCACCATTGCTAGCCTCTCTAGTACCGCACAACTTTCGCTGGTGCCATACACCCACCTATTACCTTCCTCAAAATAGCCACCATACCTACCTATTATGGCAATTCCATAGCCATTCCGAGATATATTGTCATGCAACTTTCCACCATTCCGTTTTATTATGACATGTTCCATCATTGGCATATTGCTTTGCGTGATCATGTAGTTGACATCGTATTTGTGGCAAAGCAACCTTTCATAATTCTTTCATACATGCCACTCTTGAGTCATTGCACATCCCGGTACACCGCAGGAGGCATTCATATCAAGTCATATTTTGTTCTAAGTATCGAGTTGTAATTTTTGAGTTGTAAGTAAATAAGAGTGTGATGATCTTCATTATTAGAGCATTGTCCCATGTGAGGAAAAAATAAAAGGGAGGCAAAAGAAACCAAACAAAAAAAGAGAAAAAAATAAAAAATGAGAGAAAAGAGAGAAGGGGCAACGTTACTATCCTTTTTTCCACACTTGTGCTTCAAAGTAGCACCATGATCTTCATGATAGAGAGTCTCCTATGTTGTCACTTTCATATGTTGGTGGGAATTTTTCATTATAGAACTTGGCTTGTATATTCCAACGATGGGCTTCCTCAAAATTGCCCTAGGTCTTCATGAGCAAGCAAGTTGGATGCACACCCACTTAGTTTTCTTTTGAGCTTTCATAAACTTATAGCTCTAGTGCATCCGTTGCATGGCAATCCCTACTCACTCACAATGATATCTACTGATGGGCATCTTCATAGCTTGTTAATATGCCTAGTTGATGTGAGACTATCTCCCTCTTTTTGTCTTCTCCACAACTACCATATTCTATTCCACCTATAGTGCTATGTCCATGGCTCACGCTCATGTATTGCGTCAAAGTTGAAAAAGTTTGAGAACATCAAAAGTATGAAACAATTTCTTGGCTTATCATTGGGGTTGTGCATGATTTAAATATTTTGTGTGATGAAGATGGAGCATAGCCAGACTATATGATTTTGTAGGGATAAGCTTTCTTTGGCCATGTTATTTTGAGAAGACATAATTGCCTTGTTACTATGCTTGAAGTATTATTGTTTTTATGTCAATATTAAACTTTTGTTTTGAATCGTATGGATCTGAACATTCATGCCACAATAAAAAATTACATGGATAAATATGTTAGATAGCATTCCACTTCAAAAATTCTGTTTTTATCATTAGCCTACTCGAGGACGAGAAGGAATTAAGCTTGGGGATGCTTGATACGTCTCCAACGTATCTACAATTTTTTATTGTTCCATGCTATTATATTATCTGTTTTGGATGTTTTATATGCATTAATATGTTATTTTATATTATTTTTGGGACTAACTTTTTAGCCTAGAGCCTAGTGCCAGTTTTTGTTTTTTCCTTGTTTTTGAGCTTCGTAGAAAAGGAATACCAAATGGAGTCCAAACGGAATAAAACCTTCGCGATGATTTTTCTTGGACCAGAAAACACCCAGAAGACTTGGAGTGCAAGTCAGAAGATCCACGAGGCGGCCACAAGGGTGGAGGGCACGCCCCTACCTTGTGGGCCCCTCGGTGACCCCCTAACCTAGATCTTCCTCCTATATATTCACATATATTCCCAAACCACCAGAAGTATCCACAAAACACTTCTCCACCGCCGCCACCTTCTGTTCCCATGAGATCCCATCTGGGGGCCTTTTCTGGCATCCTGGCGGAGGGGGATTCGATCACGGAGGGCTTCTACATCAACTCTATTGCCATATCGATGAAGCGTGAGTAGTTTACCACAGACCTACGGGTCCATATAGCTAGTAGCTAGGTTCTTCTCTCTCTTTGATTCTCAATACCATGTTCTGCTCGATGTTCTTGGAGATCTATCCGATGTAATCTTCTTTTGTAGTGTATTTGTCGAGATCCGATGATTGTGGATTTATGATCAGCTTATCTATGAATATTATTTGAATCTTCTGTGAATTCTTTTATGCATGATTTGATATCTTTGTAGTTCTCTTCGAACTATCAGTTTAGTTTGGCCAACTAGATTGTTTTTTCTTGCAATCGAGGAAGTGCTTAGCTTTGGGTTCAATCTTGCGGTGTACTCACCCAGTGACAGTAGGGGTAGCGAGGCACGTATTGTATAGTTGCCATAGAGGATAAAAAGATGGGGTTTACATCATATTGCTTCAATTTATTCCTCTACATCATGTCATCTTACTTAAAGCATTACTCTGTTCTTCATGAACTTAATACTCTAGATGCAGGCAAGAGTCGGTCGATGTGTGGAGTAATAGTAGTAGATGCAGGCAGGAGTCGGTCTACTTGACACGGACGTGATGCGTATATTTTATAATCATTGCCTTAGATGTCGTCATAACTTTGTGCTTTTCTATCAATTGCTCGACAGTAATTTTTTCACCCATCGTATTATTTGCAATCTTGAGAGAAGCCTCTAGTGAAACCTATGGCCCCTGGGTCTATTTTCCATCATATAAGTTTCCGATCTACTATTTTGAAATCTTTTACTTTCCGATCTATAAACCAAAAACCCCAAAAATATTTACTTTATCTTTTGTTTAGTTTTATCTATCTCTATCAGATCTCACTTTTTCAAGTGACCGTGAAGGGATTGAAAACCCCTTTATCGCTTTGGGTGCAAGTGTTTGATTGTTTGTGCAGGTATTGGTAATTTGTGCGTTGTCTCCTACTGGATTGATACCTTGGTTCTCTAACTGAGGGAAATACTTTTCTCTACTTTGCTGCATCACCCTTTCCTCTTTAAGGGAAAAACCTATGCAAGCTCAAGATGTAGCAATGATCATGTATATAGGCATCACGTACAAGACAAGTAGACCGACTCCTGCCTGCATCTACTACTATTACTTCCCACATCGACCGTTATCCAGCATGCATCTAGAGTATTAAGTTCATAAAGAACGGAGTAACGCCTTAAGAAATATGACATGATGTAGCCAAAGTAACTCAATCAATATGAATAAACCCCATAATTTTATCCTTAATGGCAATAGTACAAATACGTGTCTTGTCCCTTTCTCCCACTAGGATATATAGCACCGCAAGATTGAACCCATCATAAAGCACCTCTCACATTGCAAGATAAATCAATCTAGTTGGCCAAACCAAATAGATAGATCGAGAGAAATACAAAGCTATAATAATCATGCAAAAAAGAGTTCAGAGAAGACTCAGATAATATTCATAGATAATCTGATCATAAACCAACAATTCATCAGATCCCAACAAACACACTGCAAAAGAACATTACATCGAATAGTTCTCCAAGAACATCGAGGAGAACATTGTATTGAAGATCAAAGAGAGAGAAAAAGACATCTAGCTACTAGCTATGGACCCATAGGTCTGTGGTAAACTACTCACACATCATCGGAATAGCAACAAGGTTGATGTAGAAGCCCTCCGTGGTCGATTCCTCCTCCGGCAAAGTACTAGAAAAGGAATCCTAGTGACGAAGTATTTTGGGTGGCTCCATTAGTTTCCTGATTTTAGAGAATTTATAGAGTTGGAATTAGATCAAACGAAGGAATAAGGGGCCCACAAGCCACATGGGCATGCCCATGTGCCTTGTGGCCTACTCCTTCGCCTTCTGGCCTCCTCCCGAACCTTCTAGGGTCTCTTATGTCTAGGGGGAAATTGTGAAAAAGTTTCATGGCATTTGGACTTCCTTTGGTACTGATTTCCTAGAAAACCAACACCGGTACAGAGACGTGCTATACAAACGGTTTTTAACCCCTTTCCACGGCGGTGTTTTGAACCGTCGCCAAGTGAGTGTGTGTGATAGGGAGGTCCTTCCCACACGACCCAAAAGCCGTCGGGGATAGGCCCTCCGGCCACACAGGCGGGGGCAAAATGAGCTCGTGTGCAATCGGGCAAGGCATCAAAACCCAATCGTTTTTGTTCATATGTACATCCAACACAGTGAATCCCCAAAAAACGTTTCCGTTCGTATGTACATCACACACATTTTTTTGTGTGGAAACATTTGTGCAAGGTGGCCTAACACAAATAGTTGTCCGTCAGAAGCCGTGTGTGATTGTTAGTTGATCCAACACACATACTTTCTAGAAACCATGTGGGTTGTTTGAGTTCATCGCCCACGGTGTTGTCTGTGTAATCGTCTGCAATAGAAAACCCCAATAAGTAGGGTAATTCACCTATTATTGATAATCCATGTAGTAATAAAATTGACATTTCTTATAAAACACACCAGATATTTCATATCCGTATAACGGCAACCAGGATTTCATAATCGAATTACATCAGATAGCTTCAACACTCAGTTACACCAAAGAGGGATATAGCTAGCTACGCCATTACACAAAAGCACCAAGTTTCACATGCAACATCGGAAACCTTTGGAAAAGTAACATCACACACAGTAAGTAGACAGATGAATCTCATCTGGAAAACTGCAGAAGTGGAAGGCGAATATTAAGCCTTGAGTGATGTTGAATGTCCTTGCAACTTTAGGCCAGTGGCTATGGATAATTGCCCGCCCAACCTTCGTCCTCTTGAGGAAGACTTCAATATTATACCGTGGGTGTTGAATGAATACCTTCCTCACCTCTTGACCATGCAGGTGGTTTGAGAATTAATCATCTGTGAACTGCTTTGAAAAGTACTAAAAACAAAGATATGCATAAGTCATTGTTATAAATTTTGAAATGGTGCAAGTGGTAAAAACAAGGTAAAAGAGTTAATTGTTGGGGAACGCAGTAATAATTCAAAATTTTCCTACGTGTCACCAAGATCAATCTAGGATATGCTAGCAACAAGAGAGAAGGAGTGCATCTTCATACCCTTGAAGATCGCTAAGCGGAAGCGTTTACAAGAACGCGGTTGATGGAGTCATACTCGCGGCGATTCAAATCACGGAAGATCTGATCAAGCACCGAACGGATGGCACCTCCATGTTCAACACACGTACAGCCTGAGGACGTCTCCTCCTTCTTGACCCATCAAGGGGAGAGGATAAGTTGAGGGAGAACTCTTGCAGCACGGGGGCGTGGTGCTGGTGGAGCTCGTGGTTCTCCGACAGAGCTTACCTAAGCACTACGGAGGAGGAGGAGGTGTTGGAGGAGGGAGGGGCTGCGCCAGGGAAGGGGTGAGGCTACCCTCCCACCCCCTCCCTCTATTTATAGGGTGAAGGGGAGAGGGGTCGGCCGCCCTAGATGCATCTAGAGGGGGCGGCGGCCAGGGGGAGACTTGCCCCACAAGCAAGGTGGGAGGCGCCCCCTCCCATTAGGGTTTCCAACCCTAGGTACCTTGGGCCCTTGGGGGGTGCACCAGCCCACCAGGGGCTGGTTCCTTCCCATATTCAGCCCATTAAGTCCCCTGGGGCAGGTGGACCCCCGGACACCTTTCAATGGTCCCGGTACAATACCGATAACCCCCGAAACTATTCTGGTGACTGAAATTGGACTTCCCATATAAAAATCTTCACCTCTGGACCATTCTGGAACTCCTCGTGACGTTCGGCATTTCATCCGGGACTCCTAACAACCTTCAGTAACCACATACAATTTCCCATAAAAACTCTAGCATCACCGAACCTTAAGTGTCTAGACCCTACGGGTTCGGGAACCATGTAGACATGACCGAGACATCTCTCCGGCCAATAACCAACAGCGGGATCTGGATACCCATGTTGGTTCCAGATGATCCACAAGTATAGGGATCTATCGTAGTCCTTTCGATAAGTAAGATTGTTGAACCCAATGAGGAGTAGAAGGAAATGATAAGCAGTTTTCAGTAAGGTATTCTCTGCAAGCACTGAAATTATCGGTAACAGATAGTTTTGTGATAAGGTAATTTGTAATGGGTAACAAGTAATAAAAGTAAATAAGGTGCAGCAAGATGGCCCAATCCTTTTTGTAGCAAAGGACAAGCCTGGACAAACTCTTATATAGAGGAAAACGCTCCCGAGGACACATGGGAGTTATCGTCAAGCTAGTTTTCATCACGTTCATATGATTCGCGTTTGGTACTTTGATAATTTGATATGTGGGTGGACCGGTGCTTGGGTGCTGCCCTTCCTTGGACAAGCATCCCACTTATGATTAACCCCTCTTGCAAGCATCCGCAACTACAAAAGAAGTATTAAGGTAAACCTAACCATAGCATGAAACATATGGATCCAAATCAGCCCCTTACGAAGCAACTCATAAACTAGGGTTTAAGATTCTGTCACTCTAGCAACCCATCATCTACTTATTACTTCCCAATGCCTTCCTCTAGGCCCAAACAATGGTGAAGTGTCATGTAGTCAACGTTCACATGACACCACTAGAGGAAAGACAACATACATCTCATCAAAATATCGAACGAATACCAAATTCACATGACTACTTATAGCAAGACTTCTCCCATGTCCTCATGAATAAACGTAACTACTCACGAATCATATTCATGTTCATAATCAGATAGGTATTAATATGCATAAAGGATCTGAACATATGATCTTCCACCGAATAAAACAACTAGCATCAACTACAAGGAGTAATCAACACTACTCGCAACCCACAGGTACCAATCTGAGGTTTGGAGACAAAGATTGGATATAAGAGATGAACTAGGGTTTGAGATGAGATGGTGCTGGTGAAGGTGCTGATGGAGATTGACCCCCTCCCAATGAGAGGATCGATGGTGACGGTGATGGTGATGATTTGCCCCTCCCGGAGGGAAGTTTCCCCGGCAAAACAGCTCCGCTGGAGCCCTAGATTGGTTCTGCCAAGTTTCCACCTCGTGGCGGCGGAATTTCGTCTCGTAAGCTTGCTTCTGATTTTTTTTCCAGGATGAAAGACTCCATATAGCCAAAGATGGGCATCAGAGGGCTGCCAGGGGGCCCATGAGGTAGGGGGCGCGCCCCCACCCTCGTGGATGGTGGGTGGTCCCCCTCTGGTACTTCTTTCGCCCAATATTTTATATATATTCTGAAATGTGCTCCCGTGAAATTTCAGGACTTTTGGAGATGTGCAGAATAGGTCTCTAATATTTGCTCCTCTTCCAACCCAGAATTCCAGCTGCCGGCATTCTCCCTTTTCATGTAAACCTTGTAAAATAAGAGAGAATAGGCATAAGTTGTGATATAAGGTGTAATAATAGCCCATAATGCAATAAATATCAATATAAAAGCATGATGCAAAATGGACGTATCAACTCCCCCAAGCTTAGACCTTGCTTGTCCTCAAGCGAAAGCCGATATCGAAAAATATGTCCACATGTTTAGAGATAGAGGTGTCGATAAAATAAAATACGGACATGAGGGCATCATGATCATTCTTATAACAGCAACATACATAT